>NC_056438.1:31048652-31348652 GCF_018296145.1 Oncorhynchus tshawytscha
TTCATATTTTTTTATCGCAAACATCCTTTCTTAATTTAGAAGTAATCATCGAAGTAATCATCTCGTTTTTCAAAAGTAGCTGTTGTATGATTACAGTATTTTTGCTGGTAACGTAACGGATTGCAGTTACCATTTTGTGTCATCCTTTACATGTAACGGATTACATGTAATCCATTACTCCCCAACCCTGTCAATAACTTTAATAAATACATAATGGGCAAGAAACATATTGTTTTTCATAAAATCCATCATAGTAGTAGCACACTATCAAAGTTGACCTCTGGTCCTCTTTCTCATCTTTGTGCTCTTCTTCACAAACTGAACATAGGCTACAGGCTAGTCATCCCACAAGATAGTGCATTTTCTGGACTAGGCCTGACCTGAACTGCCATCATAGGCCTACACAGCACAGCCATTGGTTAGGCAGCACACACAAAGGTTTTTCATCAGCAAGAGCAGAGCAGGCTGGGGCTCAGGGTTGGAATACCCCATTGCAATATCTAATGCAGCCTAGTTGTATTTAGACCATGCCAGCAACTATCTTAGAAATAGGACTTTGCTCCTACCCTGGACTAGATTTTAAAAATACTAAAGCATCCCCTGGACTGAAATTGGAAAAGCATGACCCTCCCCCATTTTCCACCAGGTAATCCCTTAAATGAATGGGAGGAATTTGCTTATCTCGCCCTCTCAATCATGAATCTAGTGAGGCATTATTTGCGAAGAGAATTTTATTCTCAATTACAATTACTTTGCATTATACTAACATAATTTAGGACATGTGGTATGTGCCGATTCAATTTTATTTGAAAGACGTTCTACATTGTGCATGCCTAGCACAGTGTGAACACAAGAGGGCAGTGTGACCATAACAGGGAAGCACTTGCATGGTCTGTGTGTGAATTCTTTGCACAACTCTCTAGTGTTCCCCAAACCTCTCCTTGAGTAACCAGCCATCCCACTTATTTGATGTATTCAGAAGTAGCACTGCGGATTCAACTAAGGTTGATGATTATAGGTGACCTTTTGTATTAGCTGTGCTAGTTTTGGACTACATCAAAGAAGTGGACTGGCTGGGGGTTCTCGAGATAGGTTTGGAAAACACTGATCTAGAAGTGTGTCACCTGTTTGCCAATAAGTATAATGATCAATGGGTACGATATGGAATATTGAAATAGATCCATCTTTCCCAGTGATAGGTTAGTTAGATTGTTCACTATACAATTGCTACACGTACAATACGATGTGAAATGGGCTTGAAGATTATATCATCAAATTTGGGGGAAAAGCAGACATTAAGATACAGTACCAGTACTGTGTATAAAATAATATTTACTTCTGCCAATGGCCTTTTATGAGGTTGTTGAGCTGAAGATGATTATGCTATGTTTTTGCCCATTGAAGACCATTCAAAAAGTTCCAAAAACGACAAGGCTTTTTCCTGGAAAATGCTGCATCACTTTCAAAGAGTATACTCTCAGATCTCCACAAATGCATAAAGAGCTAGGGGTCGATTTGGTATTGAGCCTTTAATAGTTGCTGGCTATGTTCGAGAGCCTGAAAATGACTGCAGACGACTGACGACTGACTGATGTACAAATCACCCTGATGATAAATAATTACTTATTATTATTTGTAGATCAGTCAGTCAGACACAATTTACCCATGATACATTGCAGTTTTGATCCTCTCGAACACGGCCATTGTTTATGATAATGGCATGTAGACAGGACAAACAAGTCTTCTTTAGATTCTCGATTTTTATATTTAGAGTAACAATCAAATACAACTAAATACTGTTCAACTATGTAGACTATGCATCTGGTATATTAGCATAGAGTGGATATCTTCAAATTCCTTGGTGTCCACATCAACAACAAACTAGAATGGTCCAAACACACCAAGACAGTCGTGAAGAGGGCACGACAAAGCCTATTCCCCCTCAGGAAACTAAAAAGACTTGGCATGGGCCCTGAGATCCTCAAAAGGTTCTACATCTGCAACATCGAGAGCATCCTGACCGGTTGCATCACTGCCTGGTATGGCAATTGCTCGGCCGCCGACCGCAAGACACTTCAGAGGGTAGTGCGTACGGCCCAGTATATCACTGGGGCAAAGCTGCCTGCCATCCAGGAAATCTACACCAGGCGGTGTCAGAGGAAGGCCCTGAAAATTGTCAAAGACCCCAGCACCCCAGTCATAGACTGTTCTCTCTACTATCGCATGGCAAGTGGTACCGGAGTGCCAAGTCTAGGACAAAAAGGCTTCAACAGTTTTTACCCCCAAGCCATAAGACTCCTGAACAGGTAACCAAATGTTTACCCGGACTATCTGCATTGTGTGCCCCCTCAACCCCTCTTTTACGCTACTGCTACCTCTCTGTTCATCATATATGCATAGTCACTTTAACCATACCCACATGTACATACTACCTCAATAAGCCTGACTAACAGGTGTCTGTATGTAGCCTTGCTACTCTTATTTTCAAAAGTCTTTTTACTGTTGTTTTATTTCTTTACTTACCTACACACACACACACACACACACACACACACACACACACATTTTTCTCCGCACGATTGGTTAGAGCCTGTAAGTAAGCATTTCACTGTAAGGTCTACACCTGTTGTACCTCACCCAAATACATTTAAACTCAGTTTTTCAAAATTCCTGACATTTAAAATCTCAAATCAATCGACTGGTCCAGACAGACATGAAGGTGATGGCGGTGAGGTAGCACCCGTCACTGCAGAATGTCTTTGAACAAACAATCATGAGACAGGCCAAGAAAATGTCAGACCCCTCCCATGTACTTCACCCAGAGTTTCAGCTTCTCCCCACAGGCAGTGTAAGCTGAATAGATATAAGAACCCCCCCCCCACCCCCACCCCACCCTTAGAGTCAAACTCCTAAACAGCAGTATGTATGAGGATACTATTTGCAATGTGATATACACGGAGTGTAAAACAACATTAAGAACACTTTCCTAATATTGAGTTGCACCCCCTTCAGAACAGCCTAAACTTTCAGCCATGAGAGATTGACATGCATATCATTACTGTTAGCTCCCTGTGTACTTTTAAGGTCCTGCCGTGCTGCCCTGTTCGGAGACAATTGTCATTTTCCTAACTCCGTCTTTGTGGCACCTGACCACACGACTGAACAGTAGTCCAGGTGCAACAAAACTAGGGCCTGTAGGACATTCCTTGTTGTTAAGAAGGTAGGGCAGGAAGACTCATGTGAAGACCAAATTACAGAGGAGGAGCTTCTTGATGCAATTAAAGCCTTTAAGTCTGGGAAAACTCCAGGACTGGATGGTATACCAAACCTTTGTTGATATACTCAGAGGACCGTTATTAGCATGTTTTTAACCACTCCTATATAAATGGTAGATTATCAGACACTCACCATAACTAGGTGTCACGCTCGTCGTATGAAGTGGACCAAAATGCAGCGTGGTATGTGTTCATGATGATTTTTTAAATAAAAGAAAGCACTGAACACTGAATACAAACTATACAAAAACAATAAACGACTGTGAAGCTATAATGAGAACTGTGCTGACACAAGCAACTAACATAGACAATCACCCACAAACAAACAGTGAAACCCAGGCTACCTAAGTATGATTCTCAATCAGAGACAACTAATGACACCTGCCTCTGATTGAGAACCATACTAGGCCGAAACATAGAAATCCCCAAAATCATAGAAAAACAAACATAGACTGCCCACCCCAACTCACGCCCTTGACCATCCTAAAAAATGACAAAACAAAGTAAATAAAGGTCAGAACGTGACAGTACCCCCCCCAAAGGTGCGGACTCCGGCCGCATAACCTTAACCTATAGGGGAGGGGCTGGGTGGGCATTTGTCCACTTCACCACAGTCTTTCTCCGCCTCATTGTCCGCCTCCGTGGCCTTCTAAACACGGCGACCCTCGCCACCGACCTCGGACTGGGGACCCTAGAAATGGGTCCCGAATGGACGGGAGATTCCGGCAGTGCCGGACAGGCGGGAGATTCCGGCAGCGCCGGGGTGAAGCATGACTCCGGCAGCGCCGGACAGGCGGGAGGCTCCGGCAGCGCCGGACAGGCGGGAGGCTCCGGCAGCTCTGGACAGGCGGGAGTCTCCGGCAGCGCCGGACTGAAGGGCTCCGACGCCTCTGGACTGAGGGGTTCCGGCGCCTCTGGACTGAGGGGCTCCGGCAGCGCTGGAGAGGAGGAAGGCTCTGGCAGCGCTGGACAGGCGGGAGCACCTGTAGGAATGAGACGGAGAGACAGCCTGGTGCGGGGGGCTGCCACCGGAGGGCTGGTGCGTGGAGGTGGTACCGGATAGACCGGACCGTGCAGGCGCACTGGAGCTCTTGAGCACCGAGCCTGCCCAACCTTACCTGGTTGAATGCTCCCGGTCGCCCTGCCAGTGCGGCGATGTGGAATATCCCGCACTGGGCTGTGCTGGCGAACCGGGGACACCATGCGTAAGGCTGGTGCCATGTATGCCGGCCCAAGGAGACGCACTGGAGACCAGATGCGCTGAGCCGGCTTCATGGCACCTTGCTCGATGCCCACTCTAGCCCGGCCGATACGAGGAGCTGGAATGTACCGCAACGGGCTATGCACCCGCACCGGGGACACCGTGTGCTCCACCGCATAACACGGTGCCTGCCCGGTCTCTCTTGCCCTCCGGTAAGCACAGGAAGTTGGCACAGGTCTCCTACCTGGCTTCGTCATACTTCCTGTGTGCCCCCCCCCAAGAAGTGTTTGGGGCTGCCTCTCGGGCTTCCTTGCCAGCCATGTTCCCTCGTATCGCCGGTTCCTCTCTCCGGCTGCCTCTGCTCTCCTAGCTGCCTCCACCTGTTCCCATGGGAGGCGATCCTTTCCCACCAGGATCTCCTCCCACGTGTAGCAGCCCTTGCCGTCCAAAACGTCCTCCCATGTCCAGTCCTCCTTGCGCTGCTCCTGCTGCTGCTGCCTGTCACCACTCCGCTTGGTCCTGTTGTGGTGGGTGATTCTGTCACGCTCGTCGTATGAAGTGGACCAAAATGCAGCGTGGTATGTGTTCATGATGATTTTTTAAATAAAAGAAAGCACTGAACACTGAATACAAACTATACAAAAACAATAAACGACTGTGAAGCTATAATGAGAACTGTGCTGACACAAGCAACTAACATAGACAATCACCCACAAACAAACAGTGAAACCCAGGCTACCTAAGTATGATTCTCAATCAGAGACAACTAATGACACCTGCCTCTGATTGAGAACCATACTAGGCCGAAACATAGAAATCCCCAAAATCATAGAAAAACAAACATAGACTGCCCACCCCAACTCACGCCATGACTATCCTAAATAATGGCAAAACAAAGGAAATTAAGGTCAGAACGTGACACTAGGCACGTCAGGTTAAGAACAAATTATTTTTTTAAATGATGATCCAGTCCATTTAAAAATCAGTGTTGCGATGCAAAAATTCTAGCAAAATGCATTGTGCATAGAATTAAAAAGATATTGTCGGATATTGTTCATCCTAGGTTTTTTACATGAACGATTCATTAGAGATAATATAAGACACGCACTGGAAACAATATAACACCATGACGAATCTGGTAAACCAGGCCTGGTATTCATAGCTGACTTTGAAGAGGCTTTTGATAAAGTATGACTGGAGCTTATATAGAAATGCCTAGAATATTTCAATTTGAGAATCTCTTATACAATGGGTTTAAGTTATGTATAGTAACCCTAGGTGTAAAATAGTAAATAATGGCTACTTCTCACAGTTTTAAACTGTCAAGAGGAATAAAACAAGGTTGTCCACTAACTGCATTTCTATTTATTGGACATACTCTGTATACATATCCCGAAATAAATTTTAAAAATCATCTGAAAATATATCATATTTTTGCTACCACGGAAAGGAAAATACGTGTCTATTTGTGGAAAAATCACCCTTAATTACTCTTTAGTCATAGCCCAGTTTACCTATTTGCTTACGGTCTTGCCTACACCTAGCGACCTGTTTTATAAATTATATGAGTAAAAAATGTCCATCCTATTTGGAATGGCAAGCCTCTCACGATCGTCGTAAGGAACGGACCAAAATGCAGCGTTGTCTGTGTTCATGATGAAGTTTTTAATTAAAGAAAACACTGAATACAAACTATACAAAACAATAAACGAATAATGACCGTGAAGCTATAATGAGAACTGTGCTGACACAAGCAACTAACATAGACAATCACCCACAAACAAACAGTGAAACCCAGGCTACCTAAGTATGATTCTCAATCAGAGACAACTAATGACACCTGCCTCCATACTAGGCCGAAACATAGAAATCCCAAAATCCTAGAAAAACAAACATAGACTGCCCACCCCAACTCACGCCCTGACCATACTAAATAATGACAAAACAAAGGTAATAAAGGTCAGAACGTGACAAAGCCAGACAAGGGCCTATTTATATAATGAATTCAGAGGGCAGAAATTAAATATGAACGCATTAGACGAAAGGCGTCAGTCATACAAAGGTTACACTTAAATCCGAAATGGTTTTCTAGCAAATTAGTAAGAATGTCTCACCCCATGTTCGAGAATGACCCTTTTCCCTTTATTCAGATTAAAACCTCTCACTTTCGGTTATTTAATAAATTAAATCCTCTCCAAAATATTGCTATTTTTAAAACGACCCATAGAAAGTTGGTTACAATTTCAGTTTAATCCACCAGAAAAGACAGAACAAATAATACAACAAATATTGTCGTTAAACTCAAATATACCAATTGATAAAACATTATTTTTCGATAAAAATGTATAATATTTGTAAATTATATCATAAATAGGATTGGTGGAGTTGTCACAGATGCAGCTTCCAAAAATATATGGACGTCTGATCTACCCAAAATTACAACCAACTAATTTCAGCATTACCGCAAAAATGGAAGAGGCAAGTGGAAGGGGGAAAAAGTAAGGAACTTGTCTGTTGGCCATGTATTAAAGACTAAAATTGTGATTTAAAAAAGTATACCAGTCTAATTTAAGGGCCATAAAATGTACAGCTGTGCCATATAGATTGCAGAATTGCTGGGAAGAGATTTTCGATGTATCAATTCCATGGCAAATGGTTTATGAACTGATACGCAAAACACCGGATTCAAAACTTACAATTTTTCAATTTATATTATTATACAAAATTCTTGCAACCAATAGAATGTTATATATGCGGGACACAAACTTCCCAGCACAAACGTCTGCAGATTTTGCTGCGACGAGAACAAGTCATTAGATCTTTTATTTTGGTACTGTAGCTTGTTTTTGGTCACAGGTCCAGGAATGGCTGAAGAATTGCAACATTTACCTGGAGCAACACTGCAGATAGCATTACTGGGGGATTTGAAAAGTTATTGTCAATCGATCAATAATATAAAGCTTCAGATTTTTATTTAATTTAATTTACAATATGTAGAAACTATGAAAATAGAAAAGTTCAAAACTTTTGTGAGACATCACAGCACAGTTGAAAAATATGTGGCAAATAGAAATCCAATATGGATGGTGTTAAGAGATAGATGTGAGGGGTTGAATGACGCTGAAGGGTGGGACTAATAACAACAAAATAATGTAAAATATACTGTGTCTGTAAATAGATTCAGAACTTTTGTGAAACAGCACAGTTAAAAATAGATGGCAAATAGAAATCAAACTGGATGGACAAAATACAAAACCGAACGTAAAGTTCTGCAGGGCTAGACAGCAACTATGCAAAAACAAGATCCCACAATCTAAGGTGGGAAAAAGGGCTGCCTAAGTATGATCCCCAATCAGAGACAGCGGCCTCTGATTGGGAACCATACTAGGTCAACAAAGAAATAGAAACATAGATTTGCCCACCCAAGTCACACCCTGACCTAACCAAATAGAGAATAAAAAAGGCTGTCTAAGGTCAGGGCGTGACAGATATAGTTGGGAGAGGTTGAGGGTAACTATTGAAAACTAGATTGTGTCCGTAAAATGTATATATTATGTATTAGCTGGAAGTAGAAGCCTAAGTGTTGTTCATAAGTTTACACCAATTAGGGGAGGGGTGGTCGATCGGGTTAGTGGAAAATAATAAAGGATTTTTTAAAAAGTGTGTGTGTACACGTCCTCAACTGGCAGCTTCATTAAATAGTACCCGCAAAACACCAGTCTCAACGCCAACAGTGAAGAGGCGACTCCGGGATGCTGGCCAGTTGAAGTAATAGAATAGCAAAGTCCGTTCGGATATTCAAATGACCATGCCCATCCCCTTTTCATTATTCCCTAAAGGGGGCCTGAAAGCATGTCGCAGTTGTAGTGCTGACTGCGATTTGGGTATAGCATACAGAGACATTCCACTTGTCTGCAAATCATACTGTTGAGCCTGTTCATTTGATAGTTCAGTAATATGTGCATTTCTATTTCTCTCCACCGGTATAAGTGGCACATCAGTGGTGACCCAGTCTCCTCCTAGTGTGACAGTCACTGAGGGGGACACGGTTCACATCCAATGCTGCTGGAATCCAAACATGACGAAAGGGATATTTAATTGGCTGAAAGAGAGCACACAAATAGAAGAAGATTCCAGCTATAATGGTATAATAGTCCATAACAGCCCATGCTTGATTGGGATATCGAAACAGACTGCAGCTTGCAATTGCTCAAATACGATCATCTCAAACATCACTAGAAAGGATTCAGGCACATACATTTGTAAAGTAACGATAGAGATACCACAGCTTTTTCATGGCACAAGCAATGGTGAGTACCAGTTTGAGACACTTACAATTCCTACACTGTAAACAACTTTAAAATGTACTTGTTTTTTTGGGGGGGGAAGCCTTCCTCTGACATCACCTGGTATAGAGGTCCTGGATGGCTGGGATGTCGAACATCTCATTCCAAAATCATGGTCATTAATATGGAGTTGGTCCCTCCATTGCTGCAATAGCAGCCTCCAATCTTCTGGGAAGGCTCTCCACTAGAAGTTGGAACATTGCTGCTGGGACTTGCTTCCATTCAGCAACAAAAGCATTAGTGGGTTTGTGCACTGATGTTGGGCATTTAGGCCTGGCTTGCAATTGGCATTCCAATTCATCCTAAAGGTGTTCGATGGGGTTGAGGTCAGGGTTCTGTGCAGGCCAGTCAAGTTCTTCCACACTGAATTTGACAAACCATTACTGTATGGACCTCGCTTTGTGCACGGGGGCATTGTCAACACTACTCCAGAGAAGACGTTTCCACTGCTCCAGAGTCCAATGGTGGGAAGCTTTACACCACTCCAGTTGACGCTTGGCATTGCGCATGGTGATCTTAGGTTTGTGTGCGGCTGCTCAGCCATGGAAAGCCATTTCGTGACGCTCCCGACGAATAGATATTGTGCTGACGTTGCTTCCAGAGGCAGTTTGGAACTGGTAGTGAGTGTTGCAACTGAGGACAGGCAATTTTTACGCTCCACCCACGTTCAGCACTCGGCAGTCCCATTCTGTGAGCTTGTGTGGCCTACCATTTCGCGGCTGAGACGTTGTTGCTCCTAGACACTTCCACTTCACAATAACAACACTTACAGTTGACCGGGGCAGCTCAAGCAAGGCAGAAATTTGATGAAATTACTTGTTGGAAAGGTGGCGTGCTATGACGGTGCCATGTTGAAAGTCACTGAGCTCTTCAGTAAGTCCATTCTACTGCAAATGTTTGTCTATGGAGAATGCATGGCTGCGTGCTCGATTTTATGCACCTGTTAGTAACGGGTGTGGTAGAAATAGGTGAATCCACTAATTTGAAGGGGTGTCCACATACTCCGTCGTTGGAAGGAAGAGCAAATCGATTCATTTTCTGGATAGGCTATGGAAATTTGGGGTTTGAAACCTGACACAGAGAGTGGAAGCGGAGAGCAGACAGATGGTGCTTTCTGGCTATTAGGCACGGGACTCTGCAACGTTCACAGAGCGCTTTATACACCAAAATGTAAGTGGAACCGGCCCAGAACCGCCCATATAGGGGACTTAACATATTGCAATTGTTTAAAAAAAAAAGTCTTTCTGTACAGATACAAAAGTCTCATCGTCAGAGCTGCCTCCGCCGCTGTCTACCATTGTTCCTCTTCTTCCTCTACTGTTCCTCACCGCCTTCATCTGCCTGAACAGGGTGCGGAAAAGACACCAAGGTCAGACACCCATTCCAATATTATACTTATTTTACATATTTACATACATAAGACATAGTACACTCATGTGGTTGTGAAAGAATTGGTAGCTTGTCAAATAACCTTTAAAAATGTGTACATTCATAGAATAGAACTTCCATCTGAGGACGTAGAGTACATTTTAATTTCCAGAGAGCACCCATTAGGCAACCTCTTCTCTTAGAAGCGATTTAAAAGTTAACTTGCAACAGTCAGTAGTTTTGTTAACCACATTCGTTTTGAGCCCATTTCGCAACAGATCAGAGATACAGTATATTCTGGGGTGTTTCACCCTGTTATCATGCAAGACGGTGAGTTGACATCCTGTTATTTGGTTGTGTTTCTGTGTATACTGGTGGTGCCTCAGAGGGACCAGCCAGGGTGATCCACATGGACCCCCACCATGAGGATGAGGAGCTGAAGTTTGAGGAGCAGAATATGGAGGAGCTCGGAGAGACAGCCGACCAGAGCTTCATCTCCTCCAGAGGTTTCACCCAATGGGTGAGTCTCATACTCAGTATACACCACACCGCCTACTGCCACGATATACCCACACACTCTTAGAAAATAGTTGCTATCTAGGATCTAAAAGGGTCCTTCGGCTGTCCCCATAGGGGAACCATTTTTGTTTCCTGGTAGAACCCTTTTTGAGTTCCATGTAAAAACCCTATGGATACAGCCAAAGAACCCTTTTGAAACCATTTTTTCTAAGAGTCCACCGTACTCACAGGCAAACATTCCTGTCTTGATTTGGTGAAGTTCTTCACACCATAGGTATGGTGATCTCACATTAGAGATGAGAGTTTCTGAAGTCTATGGTATTCTACAGTGGGGCAAAAAAGTATTTAGTCAGCCGCCACCAAATGTGCAAGTTCTCCCACTTAAAAAGATGAGAGAGGCCTGTAATTTTCATCATAGGTACACTTCAACTATGACAGACAAAATGAGAACAAGAAATCCAGAAAATCACATTGTAGGATTTTTAATGAATTTATTTGCAAATTATGGTGGAAAATAAGTATTTGTCAATAACAAAAGTTTAGCCGAGTGCGCTGGGTTCGGCAAAACCATTTCAACTGAAGGGGCAAACCGCAGAGCTAAATCAAGTGTGCCTACTGCTGCTGGCCAATCGGATAGCTCAAATCTCCTTTCCAACAGCTTCCACTACCCCACTGCAAAGTTTGAAACTGGCTTACGTGAGATTTCATAACCTTTAAAACCATGGCGAGAGAGAGACTGTCAAAGAATACAACAAAGAGCTGCTGTTTTTATGAGTATTTATTCAGCACTGTCAACATTGTTTTTATTCAACACTTTTACAAACTTCCAACTTCCACTCACGCTTCAACCAGCACTGCAGCTATGAATGAGTAGCCAAGTGTATTGATAGGCCTGCGTTTTTTATTATTAGCAGTGCATGACTTGGGCAGGAGCTCACCAGAACGGAGTACTGGCACCTCAAATGTTCTACTGCTTGAGCTCCTGTTCCTCTCATAGAATATTAGCTCAAATGTATTGTGGAGCTCCTGCACCTACATGTTAACAGTACTGGCACCCAAAATGACTACCAGAACTCATTTTAGTCTAGCACTGATTAGCAACTCGTGGTGTATATTTTATTATTGAGGAATATTTCATTTGTTCATAAGGCAGAAATAATGCAGGGTGACTCGAGTTTCTCCACCAGGCGGAAGACGGTGTCCCCTCTCTGGTCGGTCTTACCGGAGGAAGGTAGAGAGCAGGGACGGTGAGAGATGGATCCTCTGCTGCTCCCCCCCTCCCCCCGCCAGTACTGACCATCAGATGCAGGTAGTCTAGAATCAGTCCAGTAAAGCAAATGACTTGAATTCATGCTCAGCTGTGCCTCCCAAGTAATACAACGACTGATCTATTTTGTTATCATAGCTCGAATTTTGAAATATGGTATGAGAAGGCCAAGCATAGCCAATTTGCTGTGATAATGTATTAGGATTACTGCACAAACCTCCACAAACCACACGGTTTTGTTATTTTTTAGTCTTCTGAGATCTATATAAAGTGTAAAATTGGGATGCAAACTCAAAACTTTATACATTTCAACTCTATCGTACATGGCACAGGTGTCGTCTTTTTTTAAGCCTATAACCATGTGTGAGAGACGTATGCTTTTGTTTAAAAAATTGGATTTGTTTAAGACTACAAATAAACACTCCCTGTGACACTGATTTAGCCCAATGCAGTGAAAGTTTCATGTTGTATATGCTTACAAATCATGTTTTAAAAATAATCTGAGCAGTAGATCTCGGCTTACATTTTGACTCAAAGTGATCTTGACTCAAAAAGGTTGGTGACCACTGCTCTAAAAAATGATGGGTTAAAAACAACCCAATTTGGGTTATTTGGTAACGCAACGCTGGGTGAATATTGGACACAAGACACACTGGATTATTTTGACCCAACTAGTTGGGTTGTGTGAATAAGCCAACATGTTGGGTTGTTGGGATTACCCAAAAGTGGGTGAATTTAACCATCAATTTACATTATATTCACTTTCATGCTAGGTTGACCCAGCACCTGGGTCTTTCTTAATATAATCCTTAGGCTACTTTTCGGGGTGTGACTTATTAGGGGTGTGGCTTTTGTATAAATATTTTTGGCCACCTGTGAGAGTAAATGTCATCCCTGTTCTTCATGTTAAGTTTGTACACTACACATGTAATTTTCTTGAATATTTTTTTTACATGACGTAATATAATATATTCCTAACATTATTATTATTTCCATATTGCAACAGTGGTAACTATCTCAGCATAGGCTCTTAAGGAATTTAAACATACTTAAACACACGTCATTAAAAAGTTACTCAATTGTCAGTGTTCAACCGTACATTGTTCAACTGTACCATGTGATAACAATACAACAGAACAGATTAACAGGAATGACATTTACTCTCACAGGTGGCCAAAAATAACTACAGCTGAAGTAAGAAGTTTACATACACTTTAGCCAAATAGATTTAAACTCAGTTTTTCACAATTCCTGACATTTAATCCTTGTAAAATTCCCTGTCTTAGGTCAGTTAGGATCACCGCTTTATTTGAAGAATGTGAAATGTCAAAATAATAGTAGAGAATAATTTATTTCAGCTTTTATTTCTTTCATCACATTCCCAGTGGATCAGAAGTTTACATACACTCAATTCGTATTTGGTAGCATTGCCTTTAAATTGTTTAACTTCGGTCAAATGTTTCAGGTAGCCTTCCATAAGTTTTCAACAATAAATTGGGTGAATTTTGGCCATTTCCTCCTGACAGAGCTGGTGTAACTGAGTCAGGTTTGTAGGCCCCCTTGCTCACACAAAATTTTTCAATTCTGACCATATCCTATTTTCTTTAGGATTGAGGTCAGGACTTTGTGATGGCCACTCCAATACCTTGACTTCGTTGTCCTTAAGCCATTTTGCCACAATTTTGGAAGTATGCTTGGGGTCATTGTCCATTTGGAAGAACCATTTGCAACCAAGCTTTAACTTCCTAACTGATGTCTTGAGATGTTGCTTCAATATATCCACATACTTTTCCTCCCTCATGATGCCATCTATTTTGTGAAGTGCACCAGTCCTTCCTGCAGCAAAGCACCCCCACAACATGATGCTGCCACCCCCATGCTTCAATGTTGGGATGGTGTTCTTCGGCTTGCAAGCCTCCACCTTTTTCCTCCAAACATAATGATGTCATTATGGCCAAACAGTTCTATTTTCGTTTCATCAGACCAGAGGACATTTCTCCAAAAGGTACGATCTTTGTCCCCATGTGCAGTTGAAAACCGTAGTATTTTTATGGCGGTTTTTTGAGCAGTGGCTTCTTCCTTGCTGAGCGGCCTTTCAGGTTATGTCGATATAGGACTTGTTTTACTGTGGATATAGATACTTTTGTACCTGTTTCCTTTGCTGTTGTTCTGGGATTGATTTGCACTTTTCTCACCAAAGTAAGTTCATATCTAGGAGACAGAACGCGTCTCCTTCCTGAGCGTTATGATGGCTGTGTGTTCCCATGGTGTTTATACTTGCGTACTATTGTTTGTACAGATGAATGTGGTAACCTCAGGAATTTGGAAATTGCTCCCAAGTATGAACCAGTCTTGTGGAGGTCTACAATTCTTTTTCTGAGGACTTGGCTGATTTCTTTTGATTTTTCCATGATGTCAAGCAAAGAGGCACTGAGTTTGAAGGTAGGCCTTGAAATACATCCACTTGTACACCCCCAATTGACTCAAATGATGTCAATTATTCTATCAGAAGCTTCTAAAACCATGACATCATTTTCTGAAATTTTCCAAGCTGTTTAATGGCACAGTCAACTTAGCATATGTAAACTTCTAACCCACTGGAATTGTGATACAGTGAAATAATCGGTCTGTAAACAATTGTTGGAAAAATTACTTGTGTCATGCACAAAGTAGATGTCCTAACCGACTTTCCAAAACTATAGTTTGTTATCAGGAAATTTGTGGAGTGGTTGAAAAATGAGATTTAATGACTCCAAGCTAAGTGTATGTAAACTTCCGACTTCAACTGTATCTATGAACCTTAGCTATCATAGTTGTTGTTATCGACTTCAAGTCTGAATGGCATTAATGAAGCCCATGGATAGAGTAGAATATAATAACTTTATTGTGCCAAGGATGCAAGTCCTATATACAGGTAGTTATTACCACACATGAGATCCCCTCACATTGAAGCATGTACATTGAATATATTCACTGATCATGTACTCTTCCTTGGCAAATAAAGGTGCGGTTCAGGTATGAATCTGTGAGAATTTATTTTTCAGTCATATCCAATACCAGGTGTATCAAACTCCATTCTTTGAATGATGCTGTGTCTGCATGTATGTATTACAATTATACAGTGTTTACCACTCCTCCCCCTGGGACATCAATGATGACACATTGTAACTATGCAATAGACAAGAAACATGATTTAAGTAAAGGCTGATTTGTAATTCATATACATAGACAAAAAAACAGTACATTACACTTCCTATGCATATCTAACTCCCTTCATCTGCATTAATCTGAGGACACAGGATAGTATTTCAATGACATACTTCATTTCAACCAGTGGAGAATGTGAAACGCTTTATTGAAAGAAGTTCATTATCCAGATGTCATAAATACATAATACATGCATTATAAATATTATACATGTAATATTTTATTATAAATACAAGTTCAATCTGTACTTCAATGCACATATGGAGTGCATTATTATTAATTTTTTTAAAGGAAGAAAGACGAGGTGGGGAGAGAGGGGTAGAATACAGAAAGGGAAAGAGGTAAGAGGAGCAGAGAAGACAACGTATGATTAATGAATTACAGTGCTACCCTAATATTCTCTCAGTTCATCACAATTACATCGCGTCTCTAGCGGTGTCTCCTAATCAGACTTGGGCTCCCATTTGGCCCAAAGGTTATCTTAAGAGCGGGTGCGGTGGCGATGACGGGGACTGGCTTCCTCTCTCACATCAAATCATACCTTCAGACGAGAGACAGATGGGTAGAGAGAGAGCATGATTAAGCTTAGTTTTTTAAAATTCTAATACGGTCAGCCATCAATCATCAGGAGGTGAAATGCAAAACTGACCTTGGATCCTTAACTCTGGGACTACTTCGTCTCTATCTGTATTTCAATGTAAAGCATCTCTTTAGTAATACTTCCTGTTGACCCGACCAAGTGACCTCTCACCTATGATCATGCTGTGCCCTCTGTGTCTGCCAGTTCAGATACGGGAGGGGTTTACCAACACAGCTGATACAACCTAGAGGATATAGGGAGAAGGGGGAGAGGGATGAAGTGAAGGAGAGAAAACAAGGTAGTTAAAGAGACTGTATTCAACAGCAATCTGTGTGTGTGTGTAGTCTCACCTGGTGTCCACACTAAGTGGCTACAGAGTACTTTATGCTGAAAAACAAACACGTGAGGACAAACAATAGAAGATCATTTCATTAGACTTTTACATTACCAGATCATTGTGAATTACTAAAGTATAATATCCCTTATAACAAATCATGATAACATTGGCTAGATTGATACATGTGCGTGTGTAGCATGTGACAACAGGAGGATCATATCAAGGATAGCGTCACAGATGAATACATAAATACCGCTTAAAGCTTGATGATGACTTGATCATTTGAATCAGATGTTTAGTGCTAAGGCAAATACAAAAATGTGCACCCCTTTGAGGACCAGGACTGAGAACCACTGCTCTTCATTGGGACCTCTTCATCTGTAGACAGGCTTTCACAGCTCTCTGTATCTGAGGACAGAAAACCTCAAAAGAAACAGACTTCATGATACTCAAATTAGACAGCACTGAATAGGATGTTCTCTGTTCTCACTTCTAAGGACTGGAACTACACAAAGAACCTGCTCTAGCCAGAATAGCCTACTCTCTCACTTTGACAGCTGTGCCTGCTATCCTTTCACCCTCCTCCATGGCTGTTAGCTAGCTACCTACACATGTATTTTACAGTGTTAAATATATCAAGATAGCTAGCTAATATGAAGTTAGGTAGCTGGTCAAATGTAATTAACTTAGCTAGCAATCTATACAGTATGTAAATTAGCTAGCTACGTTGGCAGCTCATTTGAGTTCATTTGCATAGGCTAACCATTGCGATTAATGTTATTTACCATCTTCTTGCTTTTTATGAATAAACAGGCATCAGGGTAAAAAAAAATATACTACAATTTCAATGCCTCCTCCCCCACATTGTTACTTACCTTACAGATCACAAAGTCAGCCAATTTCCACTCTATTCATATGCAAATACATTTGATTCATACACTGGGTTGTCTGGCTGGCGTGTTTTCATTTTAAACAGGATTTCCCTTATCGACACTGAAATAATATTAGTCCTCTATTATGATTTTTTTTAAACTCATAGCTCGTTAGTACACCCTTGTGGTTGAATATATATCTATTGTATGACTTATAATACAACAATGTTGAACTAACAAATAGCATCAAGGGATACATTACCATTTACAATAATGAACACCTAATGAAACAGCTGTGAAAACCCATCTGGCAGTATTTTAGATTTAAATACATAAACGTTTATATTTTTTTAGTACACGTGTGTCAATTTACTTTCCGATTTTTTTGTGCACTCACATGGCAATCAGACTTGAAATATTGAATTCTGGTGTGTGGAACAGAGAGGAGGTGGGTATTGTGTGGATGGAAGGTTCTGCCTGTCACTTGTTTTCATCAGGTGGTCAGTCTTGGAAGGTGGACTCGAAGAGGGAAACTGCAAAATCCAGGCGCTGCTGCCCTTTTTGTTCTGAGTGTTTGCAGTGCTAGTGTTTTTAGTTATTCTGTGCGTCTCACATTATGTGCCCAGTATGATAGTTTTGTTGCTCTTTCTTAGCAGATAATGACAACATGACAACAACAGTGGCTGATGTAATGAAAATATGGAAGGTGGTTGGTAATGGACATCAGGTGGATCCATGTCTGGGTGTTGGGCAGAACCCCCTAGGTCCTGGAGAACAGAAGCAGAGAAAAGGGAACCGGATAGGAGACAGACGTAAACAAGCAAACACACAGGTTAAAGGATTATCAGGTATGTAAAAATACAGTTATTGAATGATTTCATTTAAATGTTTGATTAGACATGCAATAATGTTAATAGCAGACAGAAAAGAAAGGATTACATGTCTAATTGTTTATGTCGGTGTGGTTGAAAAGTGAGGTAAGGGATGGTCCCTGGAAAAAATAGAGAGAAGAGTTGTGATAGAAACTCCGGGGTGGTGTCTTGACCACTGGAGCCATACAGATTAACAGTACCTACCTGGATGTAGTCAAGGACTTGGTGGAATGTATGTTCTTCGGGGTTAGGTTTTTCTTAGCACTATGTGTTCTTCCAAGGTGCTTGCAAGAGCACAGATGACAGAGCGGCAGGATTCCGGTTGAGGTTGTTTAATGACGCTGAGCAGTAATGGCACAGCACAGTGTGTGGCTTGACAATTGTGTTAACTAAGAGTTTGTGTGGTTCTGAAAAGGAGGAAATTAAATGAAATAGTAAACAGCAGGTATAGGCTTAATACAATGACCAATGACATAAGGTGTAAATAATATGGCTACAATTGGTTCTGCTGCACAGGGCAATACAACCTAGCAACGTGGCTGTGACTTCACTAATGAATGATCAGAGGAGTGCAACTGCACAGCACCACTGAGCAGCCCCATCATCCTCCCACAGCTGCATGAACTTGAATGTGTAATGCATCCACAAGACTCATTGCTAACAAAATACCCACAAAATCAGTATATTGTATACATCCATATAACCACAGGGCATATAAGCCTGCAATGAACCATAGCATTTCTGTTTAAAATGTTGTGACCAGACCAGACTCCTATCAGCCTAAAACTGTGCACATACACTGCTGCCATCTAGCGGCCAAAATCTACATTGCACCTGGGCCGGCATAATACATTACAGCCTTTCTCTTGCATTTAAAAGATGGTACAAAACAAAATACAACAAAACGCATGTTTTGACCATGTGTATAATATTCTCCTACATTCATTTAATATTTCCACAAACTTCAAAGTGTTTCCTTTCAAATGGTATCAAGAATATGCATATCCTTGCGTAAGTCATTTTAGTCAAAAACTGAAAAAAGGGGCAGTCTCTTAATAAATCGATAAAGGACAGTATTGTGCAGCCGTCTTCATCGACTTGGCCAAGACTTTGGACTCTGTCAATCACCGCATTCTTATCGGCAGACTCAATAGCCTTGGCTTCTCAAATGACTGCCTCGCCTGGTTCACCAACTACTTCTCAGATAGAGATCATTGTGTCAAATCAGAGGGCCTGTTGTCCGGACCTCTGGCAGTCTATGGAGGTGTCACAGGGTTCAATTCTCGGGCCGACTCTTTTCTCTGTATATATCAATGATGTCGGTCTTGCTGCTGGTGATTCTCTGATCCACCTCTACGCAGACGACACCATTCTGTATACTTCTGGCCCTTCTTTGGACACTGTGCTAACAAACCTCCAAACGAGCTTCAACGCCATACAACACTCTTTCCATAGCCCCCAAATGCTTTTAAATGATAGTAAAACTAAGTGCACGCTCTTCAACCGATTGCTGCCCGCACCCTCCCGCCCAACTAGAACTCTGGACGGTTCTGACCAAACATACCCTCATAAAACTGACTATCCTACCGATCCTTGACTTCGGCTACTCTCTACTCTACTCAGCAAACTGGATGTAGTCTATCACAGTGCCATCCGTTTTATCACCAAAGCCCCATATACATATACACCACTGCGACCTGTATGCTCTTGCTTGCTGGCCCTCACTACATATTCGTCGCCAAACCCACTGGCTCCAGGTCATCTGTAAGTCTTTGCTAAGTAAAGCCCCGCCTTAGCTCAGCTCACTGGTCACCATAGCAACACCCACCCATAGCACGCATTCCAGCAGGTATATTGCACTGGTCATCCCCAAAGCCAACACTTACTTTGGCCGCCTTTCCTTCCAGTTCTCTGCTGTCAATGACTGGAACAAATTGCAAAAATCTCTGAAGCTGGAGTCTTATATCTCCCTCTCTAACTTTAAGCATCAGCTGTCAGAGCAGCTTACCGATCACCGTACACAGCCAATCTGTAAATAGCACACCCCCCATATTATTACTTACCCTTTTGTTCCCCAGTATCTCTACTTGCACATCATCATCTGCACATCTATCACTCCGGGACTAATACTAAATTGTAATTATTTTCGCCTCTAGGGTCTATTTATTGCCGACCTCCCTACATTTGCACACACTGTACATATATTTTTCTATTTTTCTTTTCTTTTGTGTTATTGATTGTACATCTGATTATGTGTAACTTTTTGTCGCGCTGCTTTGCTTTATCTTGGCCAGGTTGCAGTTGTAAATGAGAACTTGTTCTCAACTGGCCTACCTGGTTAAATAAAGGTGAAATAAAAAATACAATTTAAAAAACTCTTAAATCTGTGATAACTAAAAAGTAGGGAGGGAAGGTTGCATGTGTTTTTAAACATGGCCTTGAACAGTACTAATTGCCATGCTTGGCATTCAGGCCAAAGATTTCAATATTGGTTTCATCAGACCAGAGAATCTTGTTTCTCATGGTCTGAGAGTCTTTAGGTGCCTTTTGGCAAACTCCGAGCGGGCTGTCATGTGCCTGTTGCTGAGGAGTGGCTTCCATCTGGCCACTGTACCACAAATGCCTGATTGGTGGAGTGCTGCAGAGATGGTTGTCCTTCTGGAACGTTCTCCCATCTCCACAGAGGAACTCTAGAGCTCTGTCAGAGTGACCATGGGGTTCTTGGTCACCTCCCTGACCATGGTCCTTCTCCCCTGATTGCTCAGTTTGGCGGCTAGTTCTTGGTGGTTCCAAACTTCTTACATTTAAGAATGGAGGTCACTGTGGTCTTGGGGACCTTCAATGCTGCAGAAATGTTTTGATACCCTTCCCCAGATCTGTGACTCGACGCAATCCTGTCTCTGAGCTCTATGGACAATTTCTTCAACCTCATGACTTGGTTTTTGATTTGACAGGCACTGTCACATGTGGGAGGTTATATAGAAAGGTGTGTGGACACCAAGGAACTTGAAGCTCTCAACCTGCTCCACTACAACCCCGTCGATGAGAATGGGGGCGTGCTCGGTCCTCCTTTTCCTGTAGTCCACAATCATCTCCTTTGTCTTGATCACGTTGCGGGAGAGGTTGGTGTCCTGGCACCACACTGTCACGTCTCTGACCTCCTCCCTTCATTTGTAGTTATTTATTTTTATTTAACCTTTATTTAACTAGGCAAGTCAGTTAAGAACAAACTCTTATTTACAATGAAAATGACTGTAAAACAGTTAAATCCCTGTGGATTGATGAGAAATTGAAAAATTGTTTGGTTGAAAGGGAGGAGGCAAAAGGAATGGCAAATAAGTCTGGCTGCACAACCAAATGGCAAACATACTGCAAATTGAGAAATCATGTGATTAAACTGAATAAAAAGAAGAAGATGAAACTACACTATGAAGCAAAGATAAATGACATAAACATTTTTATTAAAAAGCTTTGGATCACCTTAAATGAAATTTTGGGCAAAAAAGCAAACTCAGCTGCATTTTTCATTTCAAAACCGACTGATATTGCCAACTACTTTAATGATTTTGTTCATTGGCAGGATTAGCAAATTTAGGCATGACATGCCAGCATAAAATGCGGACACTACACAACCAAGTGTAACTGATCAAATTATGAAAAACAAGCATTGTAATTTTGAATTCCGTAAAGTGAGTGTGGAAGAAGTGAACAAATGATTGATGTCAGTCAACAATGATAAGCCATCGAGTCTGACAACTTGGATGGAAAATTATTTCGGATTATATCGGACAATATTGCCACTCCTATTTGCCATATCTTCAATCTCAGCCTACAAGAAAGTGTGTGCCCTCAGGCCTGGAGGGAAGCAAAAATACAGTTGAAGTCAGAAGTTTATGTACACTTAGGTTGGAGTCATTAAAACTTGTTTTTCAACCGCTTTTTCAGAGCTCCAGTAAAGCTTGTCGAGCAAAAAAAACCAAGTGTGTACACATGCCAATTTAAAATTAAAAAAACAACAGACCACAACACAGCATTTCCTTAATCCCACCTAGTCTATTAGAGGTCAAGATAGAGCTAGCAGCATATTGCTTACACCTATCCAATACTTCTAGATCTACACAACAAGTTTCTATGGGCTGCAGGTTTATTTTTGTTTCAGAGATTATTTCCAATGGACCAAGACCCTGGGCTCTGAGTCCAGGCCCAGATCAACACTGCATTTATGTGGTCTAATGGCCAACACAACAATAACAATAGACTATCTGTGCTATTAAGTATAGTAAGCCTGCCTATACTAGGATTAGTAGGTATCAGACTTTCCTGACTTGTCACGGCATGTAGGGCGTTGGTCACCAACCCTGTTCCTGGAGACCCCTCGGTGTGCAGGCTTCTGTCCCAGCTAACACTATCAGGACTAATACACTGGAGCGTTTTTAAGTGTTGGACTTGACCACACTTCTTACCCACTGGCTCCACACATGGTTGAATAGTGTCTACTGTCCTGTTGCAGGTTGGTGTGCTATATAATTACTCATATACGAGCAAGTATGCTTATGCCAGCAGCATACCACCCTGCACACCACTGCTGGCTTGCTTCTAAAACTAAGCAGGGTTAGTCCTGGTCAGTTCTTGGATGGGAGACCAGATCCTGATGGAAGTGGTGTTGGAGGGCCAGTAGGAGGCACTCTTTCCTCTGGTCTGAAAAAATATCCCAGTGATTGGGGACACTGCCCTGTGTAGGGTGCCATCTTTTGGATGGGATGTTAAACGGATGTCCTGACTCTCTGAGGTCATTAAAGATCCCATGGCACTTATCGTAAGAGTAGGGGTGTTAACCCTGGTGTCCTGGCTAAATTCCCAATCTGGCCCTCAAACCATCACGGTCACCTAATAATCCCCAGTTAACAATTGGCTCATTCATCCCCCTCCTCTCCCATGTAACTATTCCCCAGGTTGTTGCTGCAAATGAGAACGTGTTCTCAGTCATCTTACCTGGTAAAATAACAGATAAATAGCTATGGGAAAAGAAGACACTGATGCTGATGAAGACTGTCCATTGAACATTCTGAATTCCAGTTGTTGTGTGAGTGAATGCTACATGTGTGCCTGTGTGACTGGGTGGATGGATGCTTACTTTATTCTGTGAATAACATTGAAAGCACTTATCTTGGAGTGCATTGAATGTGATACAAATGATGTCCACAAGGTGTCCCTCTGTGCTTAGACAGTGACATAGGTTGTTTTATGTGCTCTGTAGGCCTATAATCTACCTAGGTGTATTGCTTTCAAAGAAAACCAATATGTGTTTTATTTTTAAGGGCATATTTAAGCAATAAGATATGAGGAGGTGTGGTATATGGCTTATATACCACAGATGTTCTTATGCATGACGTAACGCGAAATGCCTGGAAACAGCCCTTAGCCGTGGTATATTGGCAATATACCACAATCCTCTGAGGTGCCTTATTGCTTTTATAAACTGGCTACCATTAGAGCAGTGAAAATACATTTTTTGTCATATATGGTCTGATATACCATGGCTCTCAGCCAATTACTATTCAGTGCTCAAATCACCCCTGCCTACATGTTCACGTCACCTGCACTATGTCTTAGGGACAGGGGCACTGGCTTAAGAACTAACTAAAAAACGAATGATGAAGTGAAACTTGGGCCAAGCACAAACTAGATAAAAGTGCAGTGCGAAGAAAGCACTGTAACTACGGCAACAGGAATGCGCCCACACTTGAACACCTGCAGATCTCAAACCTCAGCCCACATCAAACTCCCACACACTCCACCATGCCAGAGTAGAAGGCCAATTTTGTAGAATGGGACAATGTTGCTTCATGACTGAAAGTTGTGTGAGAATGAGATCGGTGGGAAATATTTCAGATCTCATGCACAAAAGCATCATGGCCTATGTGAACTTGTGACGTTTCACTGACCGTAACTTTCCAATTCGAATCCAGGAGGGATGAAATGGGAGAGAAAGAAAGGGAGTCAAGAAAACGTATGGGATTTGATTACCTCCATACATTTCTAAGTTATAGGCAGTTCAGTCCACACTAAAATGTAGCCTACAGTATGTCTACAATTTTCAGTTGTGCCTGATGCCAACAAAAACCCACTGCCAAGGCCAATAACACTCACCCTCCCTGTCAACCCCAATCAACAAACCCCATTGTTTATGAGATGTTGTTATTGTTGGTCACCTTTCAGAAAAAAAAGAACTTGAGAGCCCAGTGACTGTAGCCCCTTCCAAAAGAGAAAGGATGAAAAAAGAAAAGAAAGGGAAAAATGAAAAGCAGAAATACTTCTCATTCCCTGCTGGTGTTTTCCAGATTCCTCCAGCGGCTTCTCCTTGACCGTGTGAGTGAAATAAGGCGACCCAGTGGGGAAGTCGGAGAGAGTGCGGCGAGAGGAAGAGAACCACATTCTTGTGGGGACGCATCACTCCCCCTGGGGCACACCAAACAGAAAGACACATAATACCGCATCCCAGGCTTTGTAGGCTAGACATAGTGATGGGGGAAAGAATCGATACAGTAACATGTTGGGATATTATTTTTGTATCGTTTTGACAATATATATATATAAAAATATATTTAAAAAATATATTATCCTTGCCCTAGTTGGCTGTACCAGCACCAATATGTTTGGACAATGGAATCACAGTAAAATCACAGTATTGAATCATTTGAATCAGAATGCGTATCTTATCGGCACCTAAGTATCGTGATATCATATCATGAGGTCCCTAGCAATTCAAACGTCTCTCACTTTTAGGCCACCTACATCTGACAGTTGTAGAATAAGCCTATGCATCATGTACTGGCCTATATCATCCTCCTAGTGTGTCCTGTCTTCTTTATATGGTCTCTGTCCCATTCAGTGGACTATGTAGACGGGCACTCTTCAACATACAGCCTTCTGAATAGAGGTCACGACCCCACCACAACCTACAATAGCCACACATGGTCTCTCTGCAACAGTTTGATCACCAAGCAATCAATCCATCACACAAATCAACCCACACCCATTGATTTCTTTTCCGAACGCGGGGCGGTGACAATTCAATTTGAGTTGTTGTTAGCTGTTTCAAGTCATCGGTAATTGTCCACCGGTAAATGTTTCCCCTCTAATTGCAATGGGAACCAGGGTTGACAGACAGACAAGCTGGAGGGATTCAGTAACAGCAGGAGTGATTTTAGGTTTAGGAGGGGGAGGAATGGAACGGAATATAGTATACTACTTAGTTTCTAATGGGGAATTTGTCATGCATGGAAATTAACTGAGGTAGCTAAATTAGTGGATACAAGGGAATTTAGAAGAAACAAACAGCTGTAAATAGTTCCAAAAGTCAATAATGAAAGCCAGAGCAAGCTTTGAACCATGTTGGTTGTGTTGAGTGTGAAGTTTTTAAATCAAATTGGGATGACTTTTACAGCTCTACTGTCTGTGGACACTTTGTTGTCACCGTGTGAGATTTTCAGGATTAAAAAGGGACACATGTATCCATGTTTCCGTTATTGTGAGGACAATTGTGGTGACATGTCTATGTGTCACAAAACACAGAGCACGTACGCACTCGTACGTACACAAACACACACACTATCAATTAACCATGGTCTACAGCTGAATTCCTGTTCTCCAGCCACTTCTTGCCCTCAAAAACAATGTACTGTAGCACTGGGCCACATTCTTGGGTTACCAGGCCTCAACTCTGTGGAAACAGATAACGTAAGTATTTAGCAATGTCTGGAAAAAGCACATCCCAGCAGGCAGTCTCACAGGCCAAGTGACAGACAGTGTGGTCTGGGGTGAGCTAACAGCTAGCTAACATTACTCCATCTCATTGCCCAGAGAGAAAGAGAGAGAGAGAAAAGGATCTTGGAACACACAGTAACGCACACACAGAAACACAAACACGCACGCAAAAACACCACACACACACACACACGCGCTCGCGTTTTCTGTTTCTCGTGGGTTTTCATCAGAGCCCTGTGGATGACAACAGAAACTCAAAACTAAACAATAATGTTGGACTTACTGGAAGGCCATCATGGTCGTTGTGTGTGTGTGGTTGTGTTGAACAATGTTCAAAAATGTTTGGCGCCGAACTGCAATACATAATTATGGTCAGTGTTGGGTTCCAGCTCTCCACTGCTCAGTTGTGGAGGTATTGCTGCAATGATTGTGGAGATCTTTATTCTGTTTATTTCAGCAAAGCTTTAATTGAAGCAGTGTGCATGGGCAGACTATATGAAATGTGAATGACGTATTCATGGTTTCTCCCTTTTCTTATTGGTTTTGTTTGTGTGTGTTTTGAGGTATTTTTGAAATGATTAGACACGTGTACAAAGGTACTGAGGTCTGTGGAAACATGGTGTAGTGTGTACATCTGGTGTGCGTGTGCAGCATGTGTGTGTGAATGTGCGTGTGTGTGTGTGTGTGTGCGTACGTGCGTGTGTGCACCTGTGTGAGTGTGTACGTTTCTCTGTGTCTGAGCACAATAAAAGGTGCCTTTTCACTTTTCTCCAAGTCCCAACAGCTGACCTCTTCAGTGCTGACCAGTCTGTCCCACTAGCATGCTCAGTGTGTCCTCCGCACAATAACAACAACCCTGCACACACAAGAACTCTTTCTCTCTTTCAGCCTGATTACAAAAACAGACAAATTTGAGGTGCAGGGAGAGCGGCAAGACTCAGCAACCCCTTAATCGTTTAAAACGGGTTCTCGGCTTATGTACTGTATGACCTTCGCAATTCTATGGAATTCTATGGGTTAAGCTCAGAGAAACTCAGAGGGGTCCTTGAAGGAAGATGATGGCACGTTTAAGGCTAAATTGTGGAGGCTTAAGTGGGAGGTGCTGGGTTCCTAGGCTCTCCACGCAGTTGGTGAATGAGGGATGTGAACAGGGAGGCGTAGAGGGACTTTAGGGGTCTTGAACGCTGCCCAGCGTCTTGAAATGTGTCAAATGTATACCATTTGGCCTCGGTGAAATTCAGCACAACCTACTGAAGCTTTGTTTGCGGATGATGTGTATCTACCTAACTCTTTCCCACATCTCCACAGAATATTACCGCTTTACAAACGGCTAAGTCTGAAGTTTTCTGCATGAATATATTCTCAGTCAGAACATAGCAGATTGAAGTAGTCCAGTCTCTTGTCCTACATGCACACCGTTACAGTACTGATGTATCGGGCTGTGCGCGGTTCCATTTTAACACAGTTCCATTAGAACTTTTATATCCAACATACATTTAGCAGCATGGGGGACTGTTGACTTGGGCCCCTCGGTACCATGGGCCAGAGCTGTAGGCAGTCATGCCATTCTTGGACATTCTTGGATGCTCGCAAAAAAAAAAGGAGAAAAAAAAGAGTTGTGATTTACTAGTCGCATTAAGACATGACACTTTCATTTGTGAAAATAATTCCACAACGTATCAAAGCGATAGCCCACATTACACACTGTGGAAAGCTCTTTAAAAGCAGCTTTATATGCATTCAACTGATTTTTATTCATATTTCCTGGCAAGGGTTTTTTTTTCCGAGGTCGCAGGAACTAAATGTAAAAATAAACAAGGAAAGCCTCCAGACGACCCTTAAAAAGCCGTATTTCAGCGAGTTCCACACTAAAGCCACAATAATGTTGTGCGTGGATTTGACAACAACACATTAGTTAATGCAGCAGGGGATAAATGGGGGCGAAATGATCTGCATCAATGGTGCTTTTGGATGATTTGTTATGGAAGACTTTGTTGAAATTGGACTGAACCAGTTGACAGTGATTCATGGTGCATCGGTCTCTTTCTTTTCAAGGTTCTATGTCCAACAACGTATCCTATTATTAGTGGTGAGCACAGATTATTGGCTAATTTAATAACTCAAACTACGCTTTCTTACATACCACTGACAGAATATAATGAAACGAGCGGATGTTAAGCGGATGTTTAATATTGAGGGGTGAATCATATATAGGTGTCTATTTCTGTCGAAACCACCACCGTGCCTGCACCACAGACACATGCACATATACACACGCACTGACACATGCAGACGCTCGGACGCACACACACAGACACGCGCACGTGCGAATGCACACGCACACACTTTTTCTGTTTCCCGTGGGTTTTCATTAGAGCCCTGTGGATGACAACAGAATATATGACTTGGCTTGAAGCAAGGATTCTGGGAAAGTAATGGAATTTTGGAACTGTTGACGGAACACAGGCTGTCCGCTCTTGGCCTCCCTGGCCCGATGAGGAATCCTTCTTCTTATTATGCATACTGGCCGAGCGGCCACAGTGAGCGGTGAAGGATCTAACTCTGACAGAAGCCACAGCAGTGGGTTTAGTAGGCTTTCCAGACCAGAAGGATCTGACCCAGCAAAATGACACGTTTACATTCAGCAACTGTTTTAAAACAGCTTCGGATGTCATCTAGCAGCATTGTTTGATCAGGCTTTTGTGACCAATTATGTTGAAGGGTCAGGGTAGCTCAGTCGGTAGAGCAACAGACTTCGAAGCCATGATATACTGTATGAAATTTCAATAAGAGTGGGCATTGCTAACTTCATTCTCATAGCGTCATTATACCTTTCTATGGAAGCATTCACAAAGCGTGAAGCCATACCATATACAGTATACTATACTGGTCCTATAACAGAAAAGGACATTTCCTCACTGAATGGAAAGGAAATATCCCACCTGAGCTTTCAAGCCGTTTTCCTTCGAGGCTCTGAACCTGAGTGGTCTGTGGTCTCGCTCTCTCTCTCTCTCTCTCTCTCTCTCTCTCTCTCTCTCTCTCTCCTCCTGCCCTCCTCCCCTGCTGCTCCATTCAGAGAAAGAAACACTAACCACATGTTTCTGTGTGGAATCCCAGACGGGCACGGGACCAGACCAGAAGTAGAGCTCTCTGCTTCTCTCTGCCCCCTGGCATGGCTGAGATTGCCCTGTAATTACAGGGTGACAGGGGGGTTAACGGTGGATGTTGGATGGGGCCCATTGTTTGGGGAATGATGGCGTGGGGGGATAGCAGGAAGGAGAGCGGGGTATGATGTCATCGCTGGTTTGGTTTGGAACGTGGCCGCCTGCCTGTGGTGGCGGTGATACGTATTGCCTTTGGGCTCGCTGGGGCTGTGTGTGTGCGTGCGTGCGTGTGTGAGTGTGCATGCGCGCACACATTGATAGAAGATATCATAAAGAAATGGAGGGATGGCAATCTGCAGCGAACAGGAGCAGTGTGTGTGTGTGTGTGTGTGTGTGTGTGTGTGTGTGTGTGTGTGTGTGTGTGTGTGTGCATTTGTGCGTGCACGTGTGCGCGTGTGGGTATGAATGGTTGTGTGGTTGGAAAAACCATGCACTGTTTTAAATCCCATTTACCCTTTGTTTGAATGTTTTCACATGGATGGATGCAGAATGAATCATTTGGACAGAGGCTGAGGTACAAGATAGGGTGGTTTTCATTGGAAGAGAGGAGAGGATAAGAAGGAAAAGGACCTTGTGTTTGTGGCTTGTGGAGACCTTCTGTATGCATAATGTTGTCTTGCCCGCTCCATACATCTGGAATGTATGTTTGAATGACATGGTAAATACTGTGGAGGTCTACTGCGGAATGACTGTTTAAAAATTAAAAATTAAAAACTTTTGACAAAAAAAAAGCATAAGATTCTATGCAATGTCACACACCTCCTGTTGATCTACAGTGGATAATTCACTATTTCGATTTCGTAAATAATGTTTGCATAACCAATATATAGTATCGATGCATATTTTGCGTGTACTGTATGTAATCCATATGTGTGTATAGGTTAACATGCCCTACTACATGATTACATTGTCATGTCCATTCTATTTAAGATACCCCGTCACCTGATCTAGTGAGAAATGGGGACTTGGTATGCATTGATAAATGTAATCCACATATTTATTGCAACATTTATTATTGTTGCCTCCAATAATATTTGGATGAGACTGTGCTGAATCGAGAGTGGAGCTAGAATAACAGAGATTAAGAGCGCTGGCGTAATGGCGGAGCGTTTTTGAGGAGAGAGCCTTCGCCCAAGTAAACTCGTCGGAGCGCTGAGGAATGGCTCTCTAGACCGTCGCAGTGTAACCCGAATGCTGTTTTGGGAATAGCCAGAGGAAAAAGGAGCTCTGTTTTCCAAACTCTTTATCTCCTATGATACGTTAGTGTGATCTGTGGCGGGGCGGCGATGGGTCCTGACAGAGAGAGAGAGGGGGGGGAGATGGGAACAGAGGGAGAGAGAGACAGGGAAGGAGAGAGAAAGAAAGGGAGAGGGGGGAGCGGACGTAGGACTTACAAGAACAGATAAGTCAGGAAAACAAGATGTGGAAAACCCTATACCTCTCTCTGAAACAGGCTCTCCCTTTCTGTCTTTTTTCTCGCTCTCTCTGCCTCTCTCTTGCTTCCTCTCTGTCTGTGTATGTGTCTCTCTCTCTTTCTCTGTGTACCCGGGTGCCGAAAACGTGGATGTCGATTTAAGGCAGCCCCCCCGCACCTCTCTGATTCAGAGGGGTTGGGTTTAATGCGGAGACACATTTCAGTGGAATACATTCAGTTGGACAACTGACTAGGTATCCCCCTTTCCCTTTCCCTTTGTGTGCCTGTCTCTCTCTTTCTTTTGGTTGAAAAGTGTCTATTGCTACCTCTCTCTTTCACCCTCTCTTCCACCCCCCTCTCCATCTCTCTTCCTCCCTCCTTTTTCCTGACCGTAGCATAGAAAGGATAGGCCAAGGGGGTAACTGAAGCCAGTGCTACACGAGAACAGAAGGGTACACTTTACACTTGTGCTGTTGAGGAAATGCCAATTACCTTGTTGAAGGTACACACAGCTCTTTGCCAAACATTCATTTAAATTATACCCCCCCCCCCACACCCACACTCTCTCATTCTCTCTCTCTCTCTCTCTCGCTCTCTCTGTGCTTTCGTTTCTCTCCCCTTTTCAGTATCCTCTGTGTCGGTTTATCTCTTTCTTCATCACTCTCTTCCTATTCTCAATCTCCCTTCTCCCTCTGTGTTTCTTTGGCAATTTCAGTTCTCTCCTGTCTCTCTATCCTCCTTTTCTCTTAACCTTCGCTCGGACACCACTCACTGCTCTGTCTCTGTCTCTCCCTCCCCCTCTCCCTGTCAATATCCAGGTTTATCAAGGCAGTGGTGGCCTGGTGTGCCCACTCGGTGGTCAGTGGGCAGTGGGCAGCAGCAGTACGGTGCAGGCATTGCCCGGGGCTGTGTGGTGGTTGGGGCTCTGGGGGACTGGCAGTATGCCCAGACACTCCTCCTGTGGCTTCCTGCACTTTCCTGCCTGCCTGGCAGTTTGGCCTCGAGTCCAGATTGACTGCCCCAGTGTGTGTGTGTGTGTGTGTGTGTGTGTGTGTGTGTGTGTGTGTGTGTGTGTGTGTGTGTGTGTGTGTGTGTGTGTGTGTGTGTGTGTGTGTGTGTTCGCGCGCGTGTGTGCATATGTGCGTGCGCGGCTGCTTGTGTGTGTGTGGGTGTGCACGCATGCGTGGGTGTGCGATCATGTGTGCATGCGTGTGTGGCTGTAAGTATGAGTCTGCATGCATGTCTTCTCCTGTCTGTATGACACATACGCAACACGATGGGGTCAGGCAGCCATGGGTCTGCTCCACAGTTTATGTGTGTATGCGCCAATTTGGGATGCTTGCTATAGAGTAACCTGGTTAAACACTAGGGTTTCCACTCTGCTACCCAATAAGGCTAAACAGGAGCCAGCTCAGGAACTGGGCTTTAAACTTCATTAAGTGGAACCAGGCTAAAATAGAAGGAGAATGGAGAAAGTCAGTGTTTTATCAGTGTTCTGGCACATTTTGGATGGTCATGTCACTTTTTCCATGTTATGGTTAACTGGCCTTTGCCCCCCCCTCCTCTCCCCTCTCTCTCCCCCTCCCTCTTGTAAGGCACATTTATCTTCCTCTCCCCTCTCTCTCTTTCAAGAAACTTGAGTCCCGTATCTCTTACCCAACCTTTCCCACAAACAATCACAGAGATAGCCAGCGGAGAGAAGAAAGGAGCTTGTCACACAAATCCATTCCACAAATGATGTGGATGAGCTTGTTAACTAACCTCAGAGGGGCATAGGCTGTTCCCTGACACTTGGATGCCATGAAGTCACTGTGGTTTGGACCAATGAGGTCACCCGTTGCTAGAACATCCATGACATCACCCTATTGGCCCATCACTCATCTCACCCAATCACACTCAAGAGTCAGACGCTAACCCGCAGAGAAGGAAGAAGACGGTCCAAAAATGAAACCAAATGAAATGAGGGAAAGAGGAGGAGAGACTGGAATATTTTTTTTCTTTAAAGGTAATCGTTTTTCTTTAAATGGATAAAGAGGAGAAGACTGAGAGATTTGTACTAGAGAGGACAGGCAGTTATGGCAGAGGTGTAGTTTCTCCTCAAACCCAAACCAGACACTCGGAGGTGCCTCTGTAAGTTGTTCTAGGATGCTAAGCAAAGACAAGTTAATTGTTCGTTTTTGTGGTTGGAGAATAAACGTTAACATTTTTCCACCCGGCCTCGTTGAAATTTGTGTGACATTTGTAGTCCGTGTTTTGTTTCTTGTCTCACAGAGTTTTCCAGATGCACATAAAGCTTATTTCTCTCTAATTTGGTGCACAAACTTGTTTACATACCTGTTAGTGAACATTTATTCTTTGCCAAGATAATCCATCCACCTGACAGGTATGGCATATCAAGAAGCAGATTAAACAGCATGGTGCACCTTGTGCTGGGGACAATAAAAGTCCAAATAAAAATGTGCACAGATGTCTCAAGTTTTGAAGGAGCATGCAATTGACATTCTAACTGAAGGAATGCCACCCAGAGCTGTTGCTATAGAAATTAATGTTAATTTTTCTACCATAAACCGTCTCCAACATCGTTTTAGAGATTTTGGCAGTACGTCCAACCAGCCCAGGACCTCCACATCTGGCTTCTTCACCTGTGGGATCATCTGAGACCAGCCACCCAACAGCTGATGAAACTGAGGAGTATTTCTGTCTGTAATAAAGCCCTTTTGTGGGGAAAAACGAATTCTGATTGGCTGGACCTGGTTCCCCAGTGGGTGGGCCTATGCCCTCCCAGGCCCACCCAAGGCTGCGCCCCTGCCCAGTCATGTGAAATCCATAGATTAGGGCCTAAGGAATTTATATAAATGTACTAATTTCCTTATATGAACTGTAACTCAGTAAAATTGTTGAAATTGTTCCATGTTGCGTTTATATATATTTTTAAGTATATATCAATATAATAATAGAAAATCACTCTCAACAAAATCACTCTCCATTGATTACTAGAGACTAAAACCGCCTCGTCTCGGCTGTTAGACGTGAGCTGGATTTAAGAGGTTAATGTCTGGGACCATTGTTACTTTATTATGTCAACATTCATTGAATCAGGTGGAACGCAAAGCTCCAGGAAAGAGACTGAATGGAATCTGTAATGTATATGTGTACAGTATATTAACGGTGGTCTTTACACAGGGAGGGAGATGCTCATTTGCTCACGTCAATAATGGCGGTCTGGAAGGTTTTGGAGATCTCCCTCTAGGGACTGGTTCGTGACTACGGGACAGAGGGGGGTCCGATTTGTTTGTTTTGCCCTCCAGACGTGATGGAGAGCAGATTATAGGGATTTAAAAAGGGCTTAAACCCCAGCCTATCAACCCGCCCCATTAAATAAACAAATAAACAATTCAAAACATTGATGTAATATCTGACATTAGACATAACATTTGGAGTGCTCACTCTTTGTCGCTAATCTCTATTATTATTATTCCAATAAAACAAAGATGGAGGGAAAAAATGATGTTTTGAAGAATGGAAGAAGAGAGGAAAAGAGGAAATCCACAATACCCTTGGGCAAATGTTGACACATACACTACATGACCAAAAAAAGTATGTCGACACCAGCTCATCGAACATCTCATTCCAAATTCACGGGCGTTAATATGGAGTTGGTCCCCCCTTTGCTGCTATAACAGCCTCCACTCTTCTGGGAAGGCTTTCCACTAGATGTAGGAACATTGCTGCTATAACAGCCTCCACTCTTCTGGGAAGGCTTTCCACTAGATGTTAGAACATTGCTGCTATAACAGCCTCCACTCTTCTGGGAAGGCTTTCCACTAGATGTTGGAACATTGCTGGGGGAACTTGCTTCCATTCAGCCACAAGAGTGTTAGTGAGGCCAGGCTCTGATGGCTCGCATTCGGTGTTCCAATTCATCCCAAAGGTGTTCGATGGGATTGAGGTCAGGGCTCTGTGCTGGCCGGTCAAGTTCTTCCACACTGATCTCGACAAACCATTTATGTATGGACCTTGCTTTGTGCACGGGGGAATTGTCTTGGCGCAAAGTTGGAAGCATAGAATGATCTAGAATATGCTTTAGCATTACGATATCCCTTCACTGGAACTAAGGGGCCTAGCCCGAACCATGAAAAACAGCCAGATTCGTCCGTCGGAATGCCAGATGATGAAGCAGGATTCATTACTCCAGAGAACACATTTCCACTGTTCCAGAGTCCAATGGCGGTGAGCTTTACACCACTCCAGCTGATGCTTGGCATTGCGCATGGTGATCTTAAGCTTGTGTGCGGCTACCCTTCCATGGAAACCCATTTCATGAAGCTCCAGACGAATAGTTCTTGTGCTAATGTTGCTTTCCGGGGCAGTTTGGAACTTGATAGTGAGTGTTGCAACCAAGGACAGACGATTTTTATACGTTACGCGCTTCAGCACTCGGCCGTCCCGTTCTGTGCACTTGTGTGGCCTACCACTTCGCGCCTGAGACATTGTTGCTCGTAGACGTTTCCATTTCACAATAAAGCACGCATAGTTGACCGGGGCAGCTCTAGCAGGGCAGATATTGGTGAACTGACTTCTTGAAAAAGTGGCATCCTATGATGGTGCCACGTTGAAAGTCCCTATCTCTTCAGTAAGGCCATTCTACTGCCAATGGCTGAAATAGCCAAATCCACAAATTTGAAGGTACTTACATATTTTTGTTTACTTACATACTTTTGTATATACAGTGTAGATAGCTCTCCTAAGGACGTCTGATCTTCTCTTTGTTTTAGCTAAGGCTTTAATCCCAACCTTGTGTCCCCCCCTCCAAACTACGATTAAAGATCCCAAATCTTTAGCTGCAAGCTGCTCTCACGCAACTCCTTACTTAAAAGGGCCTTATTTGTTTTCGAGATCAAATATTTAAATCTTTCAACTATTAATTAATATTGCTTTGCCAACTGTCTTAGAAGTCCATGGAAGAAGACTATATTTAAATCTTTGGCCATAAATTCATTGTTTTGAAATGGGTGAAAATGTACCATAATTAATGAGAAAGAGAGCGAAACAAATGTAGAAGAGAGGCTTCCCTCTCTGTCTGCTCCTTCCTTCCTTCCTTCCTTCCTTCCTTCCTTCCTTCCTTCCTTCCTTCCTTCCTTTTCTTACTTTTTTTTATTTTCACAAAAAAGCTCTCAAACAGCACCACCCTGCCACGGTTAGAGGAAGAGGGGGGGCAGGACGAAACAAAACAAACGTCCGAACGAACGGACAAACGAACACCAAGCTCAAATTCAACCATGCGAGTGAGCCTGACGTTAAAAAAAAACACCGTATTTTGTAATGTATATTAACTCTGAGAGGCCCTTGTCACCTGACAGACCATTGTTCTGTGTGGGCCCAGTCCTCGCCTCAGGAGCAGGTTGCCTGCATTGTTTATGGAGATTGGGCTTGGGGTCCGGCCGGGTGTCTGCCAGGCGGGGGTTAAAAAGGGGGGAGACAATGGGAGGGAGGGGGGGAGTGCGACGCCGACCCCAACAAACGCCGTGACCCTGAGCAGATGGCTGGGCAGGGGCTCTGCTGAGCCAGAATTAATAGCGTGTGCCATGTCACATTGTCTGAGACGGGCTGCCTAAAAACCAAACTGCCCCCCCCCTTTCTCTCTGCCGCCTCCTCTCTCTCTGTCCCCTCAAGTCCCTCACTACCCCTACACTTCCACTCCCCCTCCCTCTGCTCTCTCTCTTCCTCTCTATTGCCCCCCTCTCTATTCCCCACCTCTCTGCCACATTCTGCTGTCTCTTCTATTCCTCTCAATCTCCTTTCCTTTCAATCTTTACTCTCCTCCCTCTCCCTCCCTTCAGCTCCTCCTCCCTCTGCCTTGTCCTTGTCCTTTTCTCTTGTCCTCCTCCTCCCTCCTCCCCACTCTCCCCAACAGCTGGAACTACAGTCTCCGTGAGCCACCCCATGGAGTACTCCTTCATTGGCAACTTCACTCTTTTTACAAACACTCCTTCGCTCTCTCTCTCATCCATTCATTCATTCCCACCCATACTCATTTATCTTGCTCTCAATAGCTCAAATAGACACTCATTCACAGGTTTGCTCATTCAGAAGGGTCTTTATCGGCAGACAAATAAGGCACCTGTGTTTCAAAAGCTCTCCCGCTGAATGACTTTCTATTCCGTTTCCTCACTGGCTCTCTAGCTATCTAGCCCTCTAGCTATCTAGCCCTCTAGCTCACTCATTCGCTCACTCACTCCTCTCTCCTTCTCTCTCTTCCTCCCTCCTCACCCACTCATTCCCCTATATCTCTCTACCCATAACAAACACTCTTCACTACTTTACATTCCCTCCCCCTACTGTAGCTCCTACAGCTCATCAAATAACAGCCCCTGCTATCTAGTCTGGGGCGTGGATCCTCCAACAAACATTTCCGGGGCCTCTCCAGAATCCGCGGGGTGGCTGGCAGGAATGGGACAGGAGGTCAGAGGGATGTCTGACCCCCGCGACAGGCCCCCTCTCCTAATCACCAGGCCACTTCCTGTCTCTCTGGGGGCCCCGGTTGTCCGCCAGAGAGATGGAGAGCCAGGGGGTCAGGGCCTTGGTGCAGCTCACTTGGCAGGCTCAGACTGTGTGTGTGTGCGTGTGTGTGTGTGTGTGTGTGTGTGTGTGTGTGTGTGTGTGTGTGTGTGTGTGTGTGTGTGTGTGTGTGTGTGTGTGTGGCAGAGATGTAGCAGAGATGTAGCAGAGATGTAGCAGAGATGTAGGCGTAGGGAATCAAGGGTCGGGGTTTGACAAAAGTTCATTTGGCTAAGACTTTGTCCCCCTCACCCATAAAAAAATGCTTCAGCTGACAAGGTAATGCTACCCATCCAAACGTTATCTCCAACACAATAACATTTAGCAATTGCAACAAGCAACAAAATATGCAATCCCCCCTTCCCCCCCCCATCATCCTGGAGACCTGAAACGTCAAAGAAAGACGTTTGCTTTATTTTGGTTCCTCCAAACTATTTTTTCTTTTTTCTTACAAGGTTTTATGAGTTTCAAAGTGTTGGCTTTGTCCATGGGTTGCATTGGGATTTTGTCATTTGTGGGACTGCTCCAAAAATGTTTTTGTTTTTTTCTCATGCTAATTCTTAACAGAAATGTTGTTGAAATGTTAGTTGTTGCTATGGTGTCTGACACTTTGTTTATACCATGTACCAAGCTACATCCTGTGGACTAAATGCTACAGGGCTCAAGCTAAGTGACTGAACCAACTTTGTCTCAGTAGCTCATTGTAGAATAAACGGCACTAACCCAAACTGAACCAGTTGTTTGAGCTTAGTTGACTGGATATGAATATCCCATGAGAATTTACACAAAGTGGAGAGATTTACTTTTGTTGGAAACCCTTCACTGTTATGACATTTTTTGCCTTTTTCCTCCTTGATCTCGTGTCTGGTTTAGATTTGAGCAAGGATCCTGTACAAGCCCTCGCTACAATGAAAAACCTCCCAAAACATTGGACCGGGTCCTCATTGAACACAATACTGCATCTCAAGATTTGATAGATAATATTTCCACCACATCCTGACAACAAACAAAAATCATTTGTGTCGAGGTTTTGGAGAAATAAGGCTGCCTATAATCAAAAGGGGAATCAAATAAATCTTGATTTTTGGCATATGCATCACAAAGGGTCAAAAGATCTCATTAAAGATTTACCCAAACACAATGTGGAAGTATGTATTGACTCATGGTTTCCAAGTACCCTGAAGACAGGAAAATGACTGTCACTTACAGTAAAAGTATATCTGCAGTAACAGACCTTCCAATAAGGATACTGCCCATTCACATCACTTACTGAGTCACCATTGCCATAGCATGAATGTAGTTGCTAACACAAATCAACATACTGTTCCGAATTCCATTTTGTCAATTTTATATCATACCAGCGGACCAAACCTGTCTGACTTTCTACCAAGCTTGTCCGACGTTATTAGCTAGTTCAGGGAAACTGCAGTAAGGCGAATAGACAGCTCACAAAGCTTATTGCGGATGCCTTCAAAGCATTCACAGTCTGTACATTACATACGTTGACAAAGCAATCCAAAAAACATTTGTGTCACAATACCTTCTTCTGAGTACAAACTGATCAAAGAATCCACCCGTTAGGTTTGGCTCTTATTGTTCCTCAAGTTATCTTTGATATGGACTTCTCATACAGACTGTGGCGGCAGCTGTGAGTCCTCTCCGACTGTAATTCATGATATTCCCCTGTTCGGAATCGCTGTGTCATTGGTCTAATTAATGTTTCATTATCCCACGATCAACGTGAAAATCCACTTGCATTGTTATCTCACTGTGACTAAGTAGTTGTTGTTTATGGTAGGCTAAAGAAAGACAGGGGCTGCATACCAACCCACTGGGCACAGACGTCAGTTCAATGTCTATGCCACGTTGGTTCAACGTCATTTAATTGAAATGATGTGGAAACAATGTTGCTTCAACCAGTGTGTGCCCAGTGGGTACTGGCACCGTATTCCCTATATAGTGAACCTTTTTTTTTATTTTTTACCAGGGCCCATCAAAAGTAGTGCACTATATATGGAATAGGGGGACATTTGGGATTCAGACAGGGTTGCATCCTCCCATTTTCCCCTTCAATGTCATTCATTCTTAGAGAACGAAAAAAAAAAGTTAATCTGGAAAAGAGAGGTCAATTTATCCCGGAGGGGGAAAACAAACATGATGTGGTCTCTGGCAAAAAAAATGGATTAATGCCAAATGCGCATCTGCTTTAATTGTGAATGGCTGATATTATGAGACACGTCATCATTTTCTTATCGCTATTTTGGTGGCCTACTACAGAGTCTGGTCTTACAAGATTGGACATCCTCTTTACGGAATATAGAAAGTTCTCTAACATCACAGCCTCCCATTTACTGGTGTAATATGGATATGCCAGAGAACCAGTTCATGGTACACAGTAGCCTCCCATTTACAGGTGTAATATGGATATGCCAGAGAACCAGTTCATGGTACACAGTAGCCTCCCATTTACAGGTGTAATATGGATATGCCAGAGAACCAGTTCATGGTACACAGTAGCCTCCCATTTACTGGTGTAATATGGATATGCCAGAGAACCAGTTCATGGTACACAGTAGCCTCCCATTTACTGGTGTAATATGGATATGCCAGAGAACCAGTTCATGGTACACAGTAGCCTCCCATTTACTGGTGTAATATGGATGTGCCAGAGAACCAGTTCATGGTACACAGTAGCCTCCCATTCACTGGTGTAATATGGATATGCCAGAGAACCAGTTCATGGTACACAGTAGCCTCCCATTTACTGGTGTAATATGGATATGCCAGAGAACCAGTTCATGGTACACAGTAGCCTCCCATTTACTGGTGTAATATGGATATGCCAGAGAACCAGTTCATGGTACACAGTAGCCTCCCATTTACTGGTGTAATATGGATATGCCAGAGAACCAGTTCATGGTACACAGTAGCCTCCCATTTACTGGTGTAATATGGATATGCCAGAGAACCAGTTCATGGTACACAGTAGCCTCCCATTTACTGGTGTAATATGGATGTGCCAGAGAACCAGTTCATGGTACACAGTAGCCTCCCATTTACTGGTGTAATATGGATATGCCAGAGAACCAGTTCATGGTACACAGTAGCCTGCCAGAGAACCAGTTCATGGTACACAGTAGCCTCCCATTTACTGGTGTAATATGGATATGCCAGAGAACCAGTTCATGGTACACAGTAGCCTCCCATTTACTGGTGTAATATGGATATGCCAGAGAACCAGTTCATGGTACACAGTAGCCTCCCATTTACTGGTGTAATATGGATATGCCAGAGAACCAGTTCATGGTACACAGTAGCCTCCCATTTACTGGTGTAATATGGATATGCCAGAGAACCAGTTCATGGTACACAGTAGCCTCCCATTTACTGGTGTAATATGGATATGCCAGAGAACAAGTTCATGGTACACAGTAGCCTCCCATTTACTGGTGTAATATGGATATGCCAGAGAACCAGTTCATGGTACACAGTAGCCTCCCATTTACTGGTGTAATATGGATATGCCAGAGAACCAGTTCATGGTACACAGTAGCCTCCCATTTACTGGTGTAATATGGATATGCCAGAGAACCAGTTCATGGTACAAAGTAGCCTCCCATTTACTGGTGTAATATGGATGTGCCAGAGAACCAGTTCATGGTACACAGTAGCCTCCCATTTACTGGTGTAATATGGATATGCCAGAGAACCAGTTCATGGTACACAGTAGCCTCCCATTTACTGGTGTAATATGGATATGCCAGAGAACCAGTTCATGGTACACAGTAGCCTCCCATTTACTGGTGTAATATGGATATGCCAGAGAACCAGTTCATGGTACACAGTAGCCTCCCATTTACTGGTGTAATATGGATATGCCAGAGAACCAGTTCATGGTACAAAGTAGCCTCCCATTTACTGGTGTAATATGGATATGCCAGAGAACCAGTTCATGGTACACAGTAGCCTCCCATTTACTGGTGTAATATGGATATGCCAGAGAACCAGTTCATGGTACACAGTAGCCTCCCATTTACTGGTGTAATATGGATATGCCAGAGAACCAGTTCATGGTACACAGTAGCCTCCCATTTACTGGTGTAATATGGATGTGCCAGAGAACCAGTTCATGGTACACAGTAGCCTCCCATTTACTGGTGTAATATGGATGTGCCAGAGAACCAGTTCATGGTACACAGTAGCCTCCCATTTACTGGTGTAATATGGATATGCCAGAGAACCAGTTCATGGTACACAGTAGCCTGCCAGAGAACCAGTTCATGGTACACAGTAGCCTCCCATTTACTGGTGTAATTAGGATATGCCAGAGAACCAGTTCATGGTACACAGTAGCCTCCCATTTACTGGTGTAATATGGATATGCCAGAGAACCAGTTCATGGTACACAGTAGCCTCCCATTTACTGGTGTAATATGGATGTGCCAGAGAACCAGTTCATGGTACACAGTAGCCTCCCATTTACTGGTGTAATATGGATATGCCAGAGAACCAGTTCATGGTACACAGTAGCCTCCCATTTACAGGTGTAATATGGATATGCCAGAGAACCAGTTCATGGTACACAGTAGCCTCATTCTAGTATTTAGAAATGTGAACCAAAATCAATGAAAGTTCCTTCACTGTAATTGCAAAATACAACAAGTGTTAGTTTAAGCAACAAAAAAATCATTCATAGTCTTTTTTAAGGATTTAACATATTCCAAGAGAAAGTCTCTTGTTTTCATGATATAATGCATGATACAAACTGTATTTCAGAACTCGAGAACAACTGGACTGTTTTTCTTAATCAGACGAAGTAGTGGCCCAAGGCAAGGACTGAACTCTAAAAGATGCTGTGGCAGTCACAGCACACAGAGCCAGAGAGACCCACACTCATAGACTTTTTATTCAACTGTTTCCCTCATATGAAATGACTTTACAATCTGCCATGTACAGCTTTCACTGCTCCACCGGGGTGATTCGAAAATAATTGTGGTCGCAGGTTCAATATCTAGGACTTGGACTTGGTGATTTTTGATGTTTTGGTAATTATAATTTCCGATGTGGGTAAGAATAAAAATATATATATTTATGGTCCATGTGATTTTTCTGGTACATAACTAAGCAATTGTTTATGAGACACATGCCAGAATGTTATTATGTCTACTCCATCAAAAGCTTGATTTCTTATCATGTTTTAGATTGCTTAAACAAACAATAAAACCTCATTAAAGCCATAATGAAGGCAATAAATTTGAGACATAGAAAGGCATTTCTGGTTTCACTTTAACAGTATGTATGTAACCATATCAAGTAACTTACTTTTACATACAACATGTCATGACTGTATAGATGATACATGGTGTAAACTGAATATGAAATGTCAAGATTTGTCAAGAGACAAAAACGGCAACATTACTTTATCTCTTTATCAAAAGCTTGTAAAAAAAAATTGCTCGTAAAAATCTGCGTTGGTAACAGGCACATACAATCAGAATTCCCTTGGCACTATACAGCATATACGAACTTATCACACCGTCCTTTTGGCACCAAAACAGAAATGCTCTGATCAAGGCTTTGGGACCAATCACAGACAGTCATGTGATGAGGGAGCTTTGAGTGGAGGGCAAAAGAGAAAAGGAGGGCCATCAAGCCTTTTGAAGCCCAGCGCTAGCCTCTCTCCCCTGGACTCCATATCCCGTCCACGTCCCCTCCATTTGTCATGCTCTCTGGCTTGTGCCCCTTCCTAGGAATCCTCGGACAGGCTGCCATGAAGGGCCGCAAAGTCTCCTCATGGCCGGAACTCAACCTCGCACCCACCCACCAGCCATGCAAAATAATGTGTGGCCCTTGTCTTGTGATGCACTGTGGCTTTGATTCATCAAGAGGATCTGCTATTACTGATTGTGATCTTATCGATGCCGCGGCTTGAAAGAGGAGAGAAGGAGAGAAGCACATGCTGGGTTAGAGGGCAAATAAAAAATGTTATGCCTGTTTGTGTCCATCTGAAAGTCTGTCTGAAAGTCTCTGTCTGAAAGTCAGAAATCTTCCCCTCCTTCTCTCTTTCTCTGTATGATTCTCTATCTGACTGTCTGTCCAGCTGTTTCAGGAGGTTTCAACACAACATATTCCACACAAATCCCTGGGATGTTAGCTGAGATGCACTCCAAGAATCTGCTGAATAACCTAGTCCACTTCTACTTGTTTGATCATCTTGTTTCTTTCCTCACACTCAGTCTCCCAAAGCTCAAACCACAGATAAAATACTCTCTCATAATGATTCATCATGTCTTAGAACAAAACATAATTTCCCCTCCTCAATAATGTGGCTATTTCAGCTTGGCAATCCAAATTATTTCGAGATGATTCCACTCTGCTAACATTCTCCTCAGTGCTCCCTTCAAACGATCCAGTTCTGTCTTTGAGTGACAAATATATAAACATACCAAAGTGATATGAGCTGACAAACCCGTTATGCAGTAGTTCATAATCACATGTCACAGCCCATCTTGTTGTGATCACAACATGACAAAGTCCGGTCTGGTCGGGAGCAAGACGGAGGTTGAAGAACATACCCCAATCTGTCTCTTGGCAGTAGACGCTCAGGCAGTCAAGTGAAGCGATTTCTAGATGAGGCGCTCATGACTTAGTCCTAATTGCTTGAATTGGTGGCTTACGTTCCCTTTATTAAGCTCGAGAGACGGTCCCTGTTCATTGAAAATGATAATTTTATACCTGACGAGAGCGAGAGAGAGAGAGAGAGAGAGAGAGAGAGAGAGAGGCGAGGAAAGACAGAGAGAGAGATTGTGTCGACAGAGAAAGTCTGCTAAATGAGTGACGTTGCTTGATTTAAAATCAAATATGCTGATTTGCTTTGTTAGCGTTTCATTTGAATTTTTATCACATTGCTTCGGTTGTGAGCTCACACAGATGGATTTTCCAAAGCTCTCGGAATGATGATGTGGATGTCGAAATGCAACGGACAGAGACATGAGGATTACAAGGTAGGCCCTGAAAGGAAACATTAAATAATGTCTGAAAGTATTCATAAGAATACGAATACAGTGAGAGGTTAGAGGTCAACTTGTTAAACAAAAGTGAACATGTCAACAAGCATCGATAGCAATAGCTTGATTCCATCGCTTTTTTCTCTCTCTCACTCTCTTTTTTTCTCTCCCTCGTAACGTACTTGCACTTGTGTATTATTTTTTACTTTGTTCAGCTGTAAAGCATTCTGGGAAACATTACGCTTCCTATATTCAATGCTGGACTAGCTGGAGGTCCTCGGCTGATCATTAAAATAAAGAACGGAAAAACTGATGGGGGGGCTGGTCCTCGTCTCTGTGTCTTCATAGTGTGGGCGTTGAGCCAGTCACACTCTCATGCTAAATCTCAGCTGCCTCAATTCTCTCTCTTTATCTCTCTCTCTATTTTCCTCACACTCTCACACTCTCACACTCTGACTCCCTTGTCTTTCTTGCTCTCTCTTTCTCGTTTCCTCTCTCTCCCTATCTCTCTGACACCCCCCTCTTTCTCACTCTCTCTTGCCCCCCTTCACTGACTCCCCTTTCGTTCTATCTTCCTCTCTCACTATCTCTCTCTCCTCCCCCACTCTCTCTCTAGCAGACCTGCAAAGGGCCAATAAAAATGATTTATGCTGCTGAAGGATATGAACGTGTGGATTCATATGGTGTGCGCTAGGATAGATAGCATCTGGTGCACTATAGAGAAGAAGTAGGTATATGGATTAAGGTTGTGGGATCACGTCCCCACTGTGAGCCGGTTGAGATAAATCGTAGCCAGAGTTATTTAGTCAGTGTATCAAGGTGTCTGACACCAATGATGTTGTCACATAGAATTTTAGTTAAAAAAAACTAAAAAACACAGTATCTGTATACCAGTTGAGGCTACTGAGGGGAGGACGGCTCATGATAATGGCTAGAACGGAGTAAATGGAATGGCATCAAACACGTGGAAACCATGTGTTTGATGTATATGGTACCATTCTACTCATTCCGCTCCAGTCATTACCACGAGCCCCAATTAAGGTGCCACCAACCTCCTGTGCTGTATACAGATACAAAATGTTCACCTGAAACAAATTCCATGTGAAAACAATAAAAGCAACACACACAGGGGCAAGGCAGGCTGTTATCAGCCCCACCTATTAAGCATCCTTCCGTCTTTGAAGTTGAATTTAAGTACAAAAAGCCCTAACCTTGGAGAGGACAAAAAGCCCGAAGACATTCAAACAGCACAACTGGTGTAGAGACCTACATGAAGGTGTTTATGGCCTGCTGCCCCCTTAGATATGTAGGAATGTGCTGACATTTTTGGGAAACTCTGTAACAACCTCTTTTTAGTGCTTTAGAGATGCTCACAAACATGACAAAAACCCACTCCTACATGTCAGAGAGAGAGAGAGAGACAGAGAGAGAGGGAGAGAGAGAAAGAGAGACAGAGAGAGAGAGAGAGGGAGAGAGAGAGAGAGAGAGAGACAGAGAGAGAGAGAGAGAGAGAGAGAGAGAGAGAGAGAGAGGGAGAGAGAGAGAGAGAGAGAGAGAGAGAGAGAGAGAGAGAGACAGAGAGAGAGAGAGAGAGAGAGAGGGAGAGAGAGAGAGAGACAGAGAGAGAGAGAGAGAGAGAGAGAGAGAGAGAGAGACAGAGACAGAGAGAGAGAGAGCCCAGAGCACCAGGGCAGCAACACAATTAGAGCTAACCAAATAATGAGAAAACAAAATGAGGTGGAAACTGAGCTAAACTCCTGCCAAATGTATGACCATATTAGAGACACATAGTTCCCTCAGATTACACAGACCCACAAAGAATTGGAAAACAAATCCAATTTTGATAAACTCCCACATCTATTAGGTGAAATATCACAGTGTGCCATCTCTGTAAATACAACCCTTATTTATGTTTATTTATTTTCTCTTTGTACTTCAACTATTTGCACCTTGTTAAAACACTGTACATAGCCATAATATAACATTTGAAATGTCTATATTCTTTTGCAACTTTTGTGAGAAATGTTCACTGTTTATTTATGTTTGTTTATTTCACATTTGTTGCTTTAGGCAATATAGACATACATTATGCCTCCCATTCAGAGAGAGAGAGAGAGAGAGAGAGAGAGAGAGAGAGAGAGAGAGAGAGAGAGAGAGAGAGAGAGAGAGAGAGAATGCCCTCACAAGCTCATCTCATTTCAGAGTTTGATAGATAATAGCCTCCTCTCTTGTGCTTTTTAAGCCAGACCCAGATCTACTGTATTGGGGCAGCCTGGTCTCATAGGCTAAATGTAACATAGTAAATGTAAATTCGGGACAAATAAGTCTGATATGTTACGTTTGGTATGGTTATATAAGGAGGATGGTTACTTAAGGCAAAAAGTATAGTGGTTGGTACCCAAAATCACTAATTCCTACAAATTACTGTGTTAAATAACACTAATTTGTGAGAATCATATTTTTTGGTTGTTATAATAAGGTTGGTAGCAATATGGGAAAATCGTTGTGGAAAACTGTTGCAGCTCAAGTCACCAACAAAACCCACAACCGAATGCTCTTTTATGGGCTGGATGGCTAGCTAGCTAACTAGCAAACGTAGCTACACACAATAATAACAAAATCAATATCAGCATGTGAATTAGCCAGTTAGCTCTAAAATCACCTAAACCAACTGCAGTATCAATGTAGTAGTCTACAATCTCACCATGTTCAACCTGCAGATCTATGTGCCTCGCAGAGTGGATTCTGACATTCTCAACGGCACCATACAAGGCACCCTGGACTGAAAAGCCAGACAAATAGGAGAAATGTGCTAGACCCTCTGTTAAATTACACATTTCTCGAGGTAGGAACATTGCAAAAATATGATGAATGGCTAATTCGTGAGAAGGCAATCTTTGGCGTTATGGCATTGGCCAGTATTGAAATCTGACATGTGTGACAGACGTTTTCGCAACCTATTAACTTCCAGTGTAGTGAGAGCGGCTTTATGGCAATGCTACGTCATACCGGCCGAATCTCTGCCTGCTTGAATGGCAATAGCTCAGATACACATGGAAACATGAAACTACCAACATAATCAATAGAACATCGATCAGAGATGCACAAAAACAATAATGGGTGAATCTTTACCTTAACAACTGATTTATTACACTCAGGGGCAACCCGTCATTCAGGGCAAGTGGGCAGAGCATTTTTTAGCAAAAAATTATAATAATTTAAAAAAATATGTATATCATAATATTTTTTTTTTGGGGGGGGGATCTTGCCTGTTTTGCATGTTATTTTGGCATTAATACGTGTCACATATCAGTTTACAAACAGTGTAAAAAAATATATAATTTAGTTAATAAAGCTGCATACGCACATTGTTTTCTTGAGTAAGGCAGCTCCAAAATGCAGGTGTTTCAGCCTACGCAATGCTTTCTGTGGTGGTGGGGCGAGCCAGCAGAAAATAGGAGCATTGCACCGTGATTGGCTCAGTGTTCTGTCACTCATGGGGACAGTACGTCATCGCCAAGTTTAAGTCCTTAGTAATGGTAGACAGCCAAAATTCCAGCCCTAGGTGCTGCCGTAGAGTTATATTGCAAGTGCGCATCCAAGAAAGCTCAATGTCATTGGCCACAGCTAAAAAAACATCCAATTACATTAGATTTATTTATTTCACCTTTATTTCCCAGGTAGGCTAGTTGAGAACAAGTTCTCATTTACAACTGCGACCTGGCCAAGATAAAGCAAAGCAGTGCGACACAAACAACAAGACAGAGTTACACAATGAATAAACAAACATACCGTCAATAATACAATAGAAAAAAGTCTATATACAGTGTGTGCAAATTAAGTAAGATTAGGGAGGTAAGGCACTAAATAGGCCATAGTGGCGAAATAATTACAATGTAGCAATTAAACACTAGAGTGATAAGATGTGCCGAAGATGACTGTGCAAGTAGAGATAATGGGGTGCAAAGGAGCAAAATAAATAACAGTATGGGGATGAAGTAGTTAGATGGGCTGTTTACAGATGGGTTCTGTACAGGTGCAGTGATCTGTGAGCTGCTCTGACAGCTGGTGCTTGAAGCTAGTGAGGGAGATATGAGTTTCCAGCTTCAGCAATTTTTGAAGTTCGTTCCAGTCATTGACAGCAGAGAACTGGAAGGAAAGGTGGCCAAAACAGGAATTGGCTTTGGGTGTGACCAGTGAAATATACCTTCTGGAGCGCGTGCTACGGGTGGGTGCTGCTATGGTGACCAGTGAGCTGAGATAAGTCGGGGCTTTACCTAGTAAAGACTTATAGATGACCTGGAGCCAGTGGGTTTGGCGACGAATATGAAGCGAGGGCCAGCCAACGAGAGCATACAGGTCGCAGTGGTGGGTAGTATATGAGGCTTTGGTGACAAAACGGGTGGCACTGTGATAGACTGCATCCAATTTGCTGAGTAGAGTGTTGGAGGCTATTTTATAAATGACATCGCCGAAGTCAAGGATCGGTAGGATAGTCAGTTTTACGAGGGTATGTTTGGCAGCATGGGTGAAGGATGCATTGTTGCAAAATAGGAAGCCGATTCTAGATTTAATTTTGAATTGGAGATGCTTAACCTGAGTCTGGAAGGAGAGTTTACAGTCTAACCAGGCACCTAGGTATTTGTAGTTGTCCACATACTCTAAGTCAGAACCGTCCAGAGTAGTGATGCTGGACGGGCGGGCAGGTGTTTGCAGCAATCGGTTGAAGAGCATGCATTTAGTTTTACTTGTATTTAAGAGCAATTGGAGGCCACGGAAGGAGAGTTGTATGGCATTGAAGCTCATTTGGAGGTTAACACAGTGTCCAAAGAAGGGCCAGAAGTATACAGAATGGTGTCGTCTGCGTAGAGGTGGATCAGAGAGTCACCAGCAGCAAGAGCGACATCATTGATGTATACAGAGAAAAGAGTCGGCCCGAGAATTGAACCCTGTGACACCCCCATAGACTGCCAGAGGTCCGGACAACAGGCCCTCTGATTTGACACACTGATCTCTATCTGAGAAGTAGTTGGTGAACCAGGCGAGGCAGTCATTCGAGAAACCAAGTCTGTTGAGTCTGCCGATAAGAATGTGGTGATTGACAGAGTCGAAAGCCTTGGACAGATCGATGAATACTGCTACACAGTATTGTCTCTTATCGATGGCGGTTATGATATAATTCAGGGCATTGAGCGTGGCTGAGGTGCACCAATGACCAGCTCGGAAACCAGATTGCATAGCGGAGAAGGTACGGTGGTATTCGAAATGGTCGGTGATCTGTTTGTTAACTTGGCTTTCGAAGACCTAAGAAAGGTAGGGTAGGATAGATATAGGTCTGTAGCAGTTTGGGTCTAGAGTGTCTCCCCCTTTGAAGAGGGCGATGACCGCAGCAGCTTTCCAATCCTTGGGGATCTCAGACGACACGAAAGAGAAGTTGAACAGGCTAGTAATAGGGGTTGCAACAATTTTGGCTGATAATTTTAGGAAGAGAGGGTCCAGATTGTCGAGCCCGGCTGATTTGTAGGGGTCCAGATTTTGCAGCTCTTTCAGAACATCAGCTATCTGGATTTGGGTGAAGGAGAAATGGGGAGGCTTGTGCAAGTTGCTGTGGGGGGTGCAGGGCTGTTGACCGGGGTAGGGGTAGCCAGGTGGAAAGCATGGCCAGCAGTAGAAAAATGCTTATTCAAATTCTCATTATAGTGGATTTATCGGTGGTGACAGTGTTTCCTAGCCTCATTGCAGTGGGCAGCTGGGAGGAAGTGCTATTTTTCTCCATGGACTTTACAGTGTCCCAAGACATTTTGGAGTTTGTGCTACAGGATGCAAATTTCTGTTTGAAAAAGTTAGTCTATACACACTGCCTGTGTATATCAGTTCCTAACTTCCCTGAAAAGTTGCATATCGCGGGGGCTATTCGATGCTAATGCAGTACGCCACAGGATGTTTTTGTGCTGGTCAAGGGCAGTCAGGTCTGGAATGAACCAAGGGCTGTATCTGTTCCTGGCTCTACATTTTTTGAATGGGACCTGCTTATTTAAGATGGTGAGGAAAGCACTTTCAAAGAATAACCAGGCATACTCTACTGACGGAATGAGATCAATATCCTTCCAGGATACCCGTGCCAGGTTGATTAGAAAGGCTTGCTTGCTATAGTGTTTCAGGGAGCGTTTGACAGTGATGAGGGGTAGTCGTTTGACCGCAGACCCATTACGGACACAGGCAATGAGGAAGTGATTGCTGAGATCCTGGTTAAAGACAGCAGAGGTGTATTTGGAGGGCAAGTTGGTTAGGATGATATCTTTGAGGGTGCCCGTGTTGACGGATTTGGGGTTGTACCTGGTAGGTTCATTGATAAATTTGTGTGAGATTGAGGGCATCAAGCTTAGATTGTAGGATGGCCGGGGTGTTAAGCAAGTCCCAGTTTAGGTCATCTAACAGCACGAGCTTTGAAGATAGATGGGGGGCAATCAATTCACATATGGTGTCCATGGCACAGATGGGGGCAGAAGGTGGTTTATAGCAAGCGGCAACCTTGTGCCGTGGTGTCGCGGTGATCTTCGTGGGCTATACTCGGCCGTTTCTCAGGATGGTAAGTAGGTGGTTGAAAAAAATCCCTCTAGTGGTGTTGGGTCTGTGCTTAAGGCAAAGTTTGGCCCTGTCCGGGGATATCGTCGGACGAGGCCACAGTGTCTCCTGACCCCTCCTGTCTCAGCCTCCAGTATTTATGCTGCAGTAGTTTATGTGTCGGGGGGCTAGGGTCAGTCTGTTATATCTGGAGTATTTCTCCTGTCTTATCCGGTGTTCTGTGTGAATTTAAGTATGCTCTCTCTAATTCTCTCTTTCTTTCTTTCTCTCGGAGGACCTGAGCCCTAGGACCATACCTCAGGACCACCTGGCCTGATGACTCCTTGCTGTCCCCAGTCCACCTGGCCATGCTGCTGCTCCAGTTTCAACTGTTCTGCCTGCGGCTATGGAACTCTGACCTGTTCACCGGATGTGCTACCTGTCCCAGACCTGCTGTTTTCAACTCTCTAGAGACAGCAGGAGCGGTAGAGATACTCAATGATCGGCTATGAAAAGTCAACTAACATTTACTCCTGAGGTGCTGACTTGCTGCACCCTCGACAACTACTGTGATTGTTATTTGACCCTGCTGGTCATTTATGAACATTTGATCATCTTGGCCATGTTCCGTTATAATCTCCACCCGGCACAGCCAGAACAGGACTGGCCACCCCTCATAGCCTTGTTCCTCTCTAGATTTCTTCCTAAGTTCAGGCCTTTCTAGGGAGTTTTTCCTAGCCACTGTGCTTCTACACCTGCATTGCTTGCTGTTTGGGGTTTTAGGCTGGGTTTCTGTACAGCACTTTGTGACATCAGCTGATGTAAGAAGGGCTTTATAAATACATTTGATTGATTGTAATGAAGTGAAATAAGGAAGAGAAATTATAGATAAAACGTATCGGTGCTCATCGGCCATTGGACATAAAGATTACAACAAGTTGGAAATCGGAAATTCAACAATGAGTCGTTTGGAAGGAATCAGTGACTAACTGCAAGCATTGCAAAGTAACCACTAACATTAGCCTGCTATTCAATGGAGTGGATGAGTCTTTTTTTCTCTGAGTTCCCACCATAAATCCAGAGAATGCCAGACTTTGATGACAAAATTTGCCCACAAAGGACCGCCGCGCCACTTTCACAAAGAGAGTCCAAGAATACCCTAGCTAAAAAAGTAATACTAAGTGTATGTTGTGTAGTAAACTGTTAGTAGCCCATGTGCCTCACCCTAATAATTTGGTCTATTTTCACCAACAAGGTATTTGTACAGCTTTGACAGTGCTGCTGATAGTAGTGGTGGCGCTTGTCTTGCACGTGCAAATTCAGCACACACAACATTCTATAATAGAATTGTGTTATTTGACTTGTTAAATGAAAAGCTTTTTTAACGCATCAAATAGTGTTATATGAAGTGTATCTTTTTTGACACACAAAGACCCTAACGGCATTCAATGTGCCTCACCCTTTCACCTCATAATTTCGCCTACTGCTCTAACTTGGTGGTGCACATGTAGCCTATAACCTGTTTTAGAGAAATTCAATTATTGAAGATTGTAAGAGCTTTCAATGTCTGTTTATATTCCCCCTTTATTTATCCTATGGTTCTGACGTGGTGTATAGGGAGAACACTGTAAGAACGGCCCATGTTCTGAATTCTGTCACTGTACATTTCAAAAGTGCTGAACAAATAGTTATTTTCAGTTGAAGTCGGAAGTTTACATACACTTAGGTTGGAGTCATTAAAACTTGTTTTTCAACCACTCCATAAATGTCTTGTTAACAAACTATTATTTTGGCAAGTCGGTTAGGACATCTACTTTGTGCATGAAAGTAATTTTTCCAACAATTGTTTACAGACAGATTATTTAACTTATAATTCACTGTATCACAATTCCTGTGGGTCAGAAGTTTACATACACTAAGTTGACTGTGCCTTTAAACAGCTTGGAAAAGTCCAGAAAATTATGTCATGGCTTTAGAAGCTTCTGATAGGCTAATTGACATAATTTGAGTCAATTGAAGGTGTACTTGTGAATGTATTTCAAGGCCTAGCTTCAAACTCAGTGCCTCTTTGCTTGACATCATGGGAAAAAAATCTAAAGAAATCAAAAGTCTGATTCATCCTTGGGAGAAATTTACAAACGCCTGAAGGTGCCACGTTCATCTGTACAAACAATTGTACGCAAGTATAAACACCATGGGAACACGCAGCCGTCATACCGCTCAGGAAGGAGATGTGTTCTGTCTCTTCGAGATGAATGTAGTTTGTTGCAAAAAGTGCAAATCAATCCCAGAACAACAGCAAAGGACCTTGTGAAGATGCTGGAGGAAACCGGTACAAACGTATCTATATCGACAGTAAAACAAGTCCGATATCGACATAACCTGAAAGGCCGCTCAGCAAGGAAGAAGCCACTGCTCCAAAACCGCCATTAAAAAATGCCAGACTACGGATTGCAACTGCTGTCGTGGCAGAATCAGAATTATTTAGGTAACATTTATAAATAAATTGTTTTATTTATTTTATTTCATGCTTATGTGAGATGTCATTAGAATGTCTATTTTTGGATAATACTGTTGGCCGGTTGCAGTTCTGTTCTCTGTCAGGGTTCAGTTACTTGGGCCGCAGAGAGGGGAGAGGTCAAGCTTGTCTTCATATGTAAACATATCTTTTAAACCATGTGAATGGATCGATTGAGGGGGAACCAATTATCTCTTGGCTCCACAATGTCTGTGTGCCAATCACTGTGTCTCTGTGAGCTTGTCCAGAATGGGAGTGTCAAAAATGACAATTGATATATATCCTAATGTCTTGGTACTGTGTTGTACCAAGAACAAGTAGTAGAACCTCGTTTTAGGAGAGCAAACTGAACGATAATTTATAGCTAATGCTGTCTGGCTATGGAATGCTCCTCTCTCAAGTAAAGTCTTCCTTTGTAATGTTCCTAAGATCTGCTATTTGTCATGTGAGTTGAGATGGGTGTGTCTTGGCTATAAATTATACTAAGAACTGTTTTGTAAGGACTCTCAGAGAATTCATTTATAGACACTGAATTGATCTGAGAGTCACAGGGTTGTGATGGAGCTCATATAATTAAAGATGGACTTTATGATAACTCTGACTTGTGTGTGGTATGCTCTCATGATTTGGTAAATACAGGAATTTTCCACTACACTGCACATGGGGACAAAGATCATACTTTTTTCTGGTCTGATGAAACAAAAATCGACCTGTTTGGCCATAATGACCATCGTTATTTATTGTTGGTTAAAGGGGGAGGCTTGCAAGCCGAATAACACCATCCCAACCGTGAAGCACGGGCTGGCAGCATCATGTTGTGGGGGTGCTTTGCTGCAGGAGGGACTGGTGCACTTCACAAAATAGATGGCATCATGAGTAGGGACAATTATGCGGATATATTGAAGCAACATCTCAAGACATCATTCAGGAAGTTAAAGCTTGGTCGCAAATGGGTCTTCCAAATGGACAATGACCCCAAGCATACTTCCAAAGTTGTGGTAAAATGGCTTAAGGACAACAAAGTCAAGGTATTGGAGTGGCCATCACAAAGCCCTGACCTCAATCCCATAGAACATTTGTGGGCAGAAATGAAAAAGCGTGTTCGAGCAAGGAGGCCTACAAACCTGACTCAGTTACACCAGCTTTGTCAGGAGGAATGGGCTACCTGAAACGTTCGACGCAGGTTAAACAATTTAAAGGCAATGCTATCAAATACTAATTGACTGTATGTAAACTTCTGACCCACTGGGAATGTGATAAAAGAAATAAAAGCTGAACTAAATAATTATCTCTAATATTCTGACATTTCACATTCTTAAAATAAAGTGGTGAACCTAACTGACCTAAGACAGGGCATTTTTTTACAAGGATTAAATATCAGTAATTGTGAAACTGAGTTGAAATGTATTTGGCTACGGTGTATGTAAACTTCCGACTTCAACTGTAACGTTGCTCTCTCACTAATGTCTTAATCAAAATTATGGATTGCCTCTTACCTGCTTGTTGTCCCCTTATGCCATAGTTTTGTACATCTCAATTATCAGTAGAAACCACATTTGTTTAAGCAAGTCAGCAATATCAGCTGTGTTTTAAAAAAAAAGGTAAATGAGGCTGAATGTACTGTTTCAATGCCAGACAAGGCTCTGCTGAAAGCCAGGTGTAGCAGTGGTTGGGTGTTGGGATGACTGTTGGAACAGCTTTATGTAGGTCCTAACAGTTTGTGGGCACCGTTTGTCACCGTTATAGTATTGTTTAGTGTTGTGTAGTGGCTTTGCTGGCATGTATCCCATATTTTTGTTGTTGCCCCACCAAGATTTACATGCTAAAATCGCCACTGATTACACTGTCATTTGACCATGACATCTGATCTTTAGGACCTATTTTAGTGGCATATAGTACCTTACCTAACCTTGCTTTAAGAGAAAGGAATCTCTGCACAGCCAGACTATGCACAGCCAGTTTTGTCTGAAATCTTTCAGCTGGTTGAAATGAATGTTTCAGACATCCAAGAGACACAGAGACTCAATACATTCGAAATAATCTTGTGTGGGCCTGGGAAAATGCAGGCTTCCTCACAACATTGTGCAGAATTCCGTGCCAAACTATGTTCAGATCAGTGCTGTAATTTATCACCCGGTAAACACGTGGGAATACTATTTCAGCCCATAAAATAAGCAACTCTACTCCGCGCACATCTCGCGATAGGACGATGCTCCCTCCATGCTTGTCTATGGTGAGAGTTTTCCAGGTATCGCGTGATGTCTAAAGTTTCCCACGCCTGTTGTTGTGGCGTCTGCCCTTTTCTCTCACTCTCTCTAGCAACCTGCCGCCTCCCCCTCTTTTCTGTACTCCTCTCCCGCCCCGTTTCTCTCCGTCTCCCTGGTCCCTACATCGCCAGTCTGCTTCTGTTGTCTCGGCGGATTGTTGGTCTGGGGAGAAAGGATATCGCGAGTGTTGGAGTTTTGGTGAGAGTTTGTGGAAGATGGCGCCTGTTGTGACAGGGTAAGTCTGAGATTCAGGGCTGGTGGTTGTAGCTATTGGAGTTAAAGTGAATTTAAGTTTTTTTGAAAGATAATTGGTCGCTTCTGTTCGAGCATATATAGCCGAGCAAATGTGGATGTTTGTGGCCATTTGTTTTCAGTCTGGGATAGCATTTTCTTTGTCTGAATGTATTGTGTGTTTTCCTTTGACTACTTCACTGTACTGACTGTTGCTGCACTGCCGTGCAGTGTTCTGGGGGTCGAGCTAGCTCGCTACTGCTAGCTTTCAGAGGTCCTTTTTCAACACCAGACAACGATACGAGTACAATCAGTATGGGCTGGGAAAAAATTAAACTGTCGTTTTTTGTTGTTGTCTATGTTTAGGTCATATTATGCAACTATATATCCCACGATATGTATGTGTTCGCCTTATAACCATGTTGCAATGTAATCTACAGTTCCACAGTCTGAAACACGTTGTGGCTTCGCCTTTGTCAAGCAAGGCATCGTTCGATTACGTTCGACTCGTCTCTGTGGTGTTAGCTGGCTAACGTTAACTGACTGGATATTTCTCGATCGATTGTTGGTTAATACACTTGCAGACGTCTGAGAACTGTAAGCATATGTTTTGCCATGCGTAAATGTACTCATATAAAGTGGTGTTGACGAAACAGCCCCGAGCTTCTCCGTCCGTGTTGCAGACACATTATACTAAGGACATGTAATTTATCTAATTCTACCTGCTATAACCCTCTAAAAACGAACTCAAAGTTGTAAAAAAAAGCATGACGTTGTGATGATTTGTATACATGTCATTTTTGCTCTCTTTTATGTCTAAGCGTCAGATAAACGTCAGATAGCCAGCGCGAGCCACTGAAATCCAAAACGCTACAAAAATATACGTGAAATGATATGCCTCTGTCCATGGTTGATAAGCTACTTGATTAAATAGAGATGTTTAGCAAGTTACTATTGATAATTCACTAGGTTGAAGCTACTCACATTAATGAAAGGTAATCCTAAAAAAGGCAGCCAACTAATCTGTTTAAATACCCTTTATTTTGCTGCTGGAGGCAACGAGCTAAATTATCCCTCAGACTTTCTATCTTCCTAAATATTCGTCAGTTCCATGGGCTTAGCCCAATTTCTTTGATTGTAGCTAATTGTGCAATTGGGAGATAAGAGACTTGTGGTAATTATTTGAAGAAGAGAAATATAGGCTAAATGAAGCCCATTTCATTTATCTGTCACTAGACTTTAGAATTGCCTGGGAAGTAGTAACGTCATCAAAGCTTGCCTAATGTCTACTATTCTATAGCCACATTTTCCAAGTTTTCAATGCTCTTATGATGCAGTAAGTAGTATTGTTACTTGTATGTATTGTAAACTAGTAGCAGCATAGCATTTGCATTATCTATCCTGTCTATGGATATTTCTCCAATTCCCAAAACAGTCCTATAATTTCGATGGTGTGCGTGCACATTAGCCAAACACACGTTTTTTGGGGGGTAATCTGGAGTCAGTAGTCCCCACAGATAGCTCAGTGGGGGACAGACATTAGCTGGGCTTTTTGGAGGAGAAGTGCGTGTGGAGGGAGGGAGGGTGGGTGTCGAGGGTAGGTAATGTGTGTGCTCATTTGGGGCTTTCCAGCAGACCTGAGCTGATTTCTGTTTGGAGAGAGAGAGAGGGCAGGTGGGTCGGGTCTGGGTGGCTGGCCACCTGTCCAGATGATATCTACCCGAGCTGTGTGCTTTTTCTTCTGCCAGGATAGAGGGAGGAGGGGGAGTGAGACTAGCGGTTTAAACAGAATTAGAGTGCCATAAGGGATCTTTATTAGCATGTGGCCGGGCACGACCGAGTCAATGGCTGGAGGCTAGGGAGGGAGAAAGATAAAGAGAGGGAGAGAGGGAGCCCACATCCCAGCCGGCCTGTCCACAGCCCAGTGCCCCCACAACCCCACTCAGGGTCAGGTCTGACAGCCATGGCCCCCTCTGAGAGTTGGCTGGGAGTTGTGGTTGAGGCAGGGCGCACTGGTGCAGAGCTGAGAGGGCAGTACTCTGAACTCGGTAGTAGGGCACACCGTAGCATAACGTTTTGCAATGGGAAAGAAAAATCTGTGTTCCTATAGGAGAAATTCAAGCAATATCTGTTTGAGTTGGTGAGCAATTATAAATGTGTAAAACATGAGCACATTCTAGAGGTTTGCTGAAAATGCTTGATAAGATTGACCGTCTGTCTCTGGCTTAAGTATGTTAAGATGGTTTGTATGTCTGAGCTCTTTCTTGCCCTTTCAGCTTAGTTTAGCCTAAATAGTGTCATGTGGCATTTTACGCGATCTCTTGTTTTTGTAAGAGAAATAGTGGAGCATTTAGTCAATGGGTGTCTCTTCAGTGCAAAAAAAAAATCCCAAGGAAAAGGACCATAGTTTTGTCTAACATAATAAATATAAAAAACAACAGGAATACATATTTGAGCTGTGTCACAGAGCAGTGATAAGACTAGACAACCTGCAGCCTACCATATCTCCTCAACACAGCTCTCTGAATGTTAGAAAAACAGGAATGAGATAGTGTTGCTGTATAATCTTTCTTTCCCCCTCAGAAAGTGTGCCTGATACCAGTGAGCCTAGCAGCCCTAGCTGAAAGAAAACTACTGTTCACGGGTAGACAATCTGGGCATCACCTGGGATGATAAAAGCATGAATCACTTATTTCAACACAATGCTGCCTCTACATGGCCCCTGGGTAAAGCTATTGGATATAACAAAAAAAAGAAAAAGATGTTATGCCCTCCCACTTTTACCCAAAGGTGTACAGCGGGACGACTCAGTCGAGACAGAGCCGGGCCTCTTTTCGTCCGTGTAATTACACCATTAAGCCTGCTTGTGAGGGACAGAGGCGTGTGAGCCACTGTGTGTGTGTGTACCCTTGAGCACTTAACCATAATTGCGCCTGTAAGTTGCTCTGGATAAGAGTGTCTTCCAAATGCACGTACATTTACATTTGAGTCATTTGGTGTGTGTGAGTTCCCTGGAAACAGGAGTGTGTCAGGGCCAGGACGATACCAGTTTGGCGATACTCATTAGTATCGTGGCAAGGAAACAAAACATGAAGCGGATTTAACTTCTTTAGGACAATAGCCTTAATGTTGGAAACAAACATGTTTTTAGTGCTGCATGATTAACCGAAATGTTGGTTATTTTTTAACCGACATCGGTTCAATTATTTGAAGTGCATTTTGTTTGTTTTTCTTCTTCTGTGAATGCAGTTTCGGTAGAGATAAATCAGATCAAGCCTGAACTGTGTGATGTCGTAGGGAGTTGTAGTTTCCAACAGGTGCAGAAAATGTGTTAATTAACTACAATGACCATAATCCATTTTGCACCTGTTTAAACTTGTGTGGAGCAAACACGGAGACTGAGAGATGAGAGAATGCATGATCGAGAGGGATAGAAAGCAGTTGCTTCGCGAGCCTGAAAATACATGAGCTAAGTGATTTGATGGTTGATATTCAGCAGTTGTAAAAGTATGCCTTTTTTTTTTTTTTTTTTTTTTTTTTTTACTTTTGAAGAACTACTAAAATTGTGATTTTGTCAGACAACATAGGCAGCAGCTCTATAGAGATGAGCTGATGGCTTGGAATGAAATAATAGTCATCAAATAAAACATATTTTTTAAAGTAATGTGAATAAATGATAAGCTGTAATGGGCACACACTACCATCATTAGACTTGATTTTATTCTGTGTTACAGAGTTCAACCCCGCGTAGTGCATTTAATGTATAAAAAACGTATCTAAGAAAAAAAAACATTTTTTTATCTAACTGAAACCAAACCGACCTCAAATTTGTATTAGTCACATGCGCTGAATACAACAGGTGTAGTAGACCTTACAGTGAAATGCTTTTTTACAAGCCCCTAACTGACAGTGCAGTTTTGCTCAGCACTATTATGTTATCATTCAACCCAGAGTCACATGCATTTATTTTCCAAGCTATAGCACACAATATTTTACATACAGCAGGTTTTTAAAGGACCAAATAGTTTGGTCTGCTTTGAATTTTCATTTTTGCCATGATACCGATACCACAATATTTTTTTCCATCACAGCCCTAGAGTTTGTGTGTTTTCTGTGTGTAGAGGGGAAGCGGTCCCCAGGGTCCTCTTCTCCCTTCCCCCATTATGAGAGCGAGAGGAGCAGATGTGGAAGCAGTGACCTTTTTGGTGGCAGAGGGCTGGGGTAAAGTTAAAAGGGTCTGCCGATTTCATTCCCCCCGACACACACACACACACACACTCCCCGCCTCACCTCCTCCTTGTACCTGAGCCGGGGCATTGACAAATAGGTTAATGAGGGAGGAGATACAAGCTCGTAAAACCCAGATCTGTGTGTCACCTCAGGACCTGAGAGCTATTGTGTTACTGAAGAGACGTGCCCCACATTCAGACACAGTAAAACATCTTCAAAGTCGGGGTAAGATTATTGAATATGGAAGCCAATGTAGAACGTGCAGTTAGCTTCACTTGTAGGGTTCACACCGTCAAAGTTGATAGGTTGATTTGAAAAGGGGCTGTGACTTAATTTCAGTGCGATGTTCCCTGAAGCCACCATTCCATTTGCCACCATGGACCAGTCAGGTTGTACTCAACTTGTTGGATGGCGTTGTGACATGCTTCCCTACTACGCTACCTATTTAAAAAAATTCTTTATCTGACTGTCTCAACCGCTCTCCCGCTCTCAACCTCGCTCTCTGAACTACAGTGGATGAAAAGGCTTTTTTTTTTTGTAATTTGGCTTGGCACTCCCCAGACTTGGTCCTCCGCCACATGCTAGTGGAAGAGGAAAGCCACGGAATATCACAATTTTACATAAGGGGTTTTCTTTATTGGTCATGTATTTTAATAAACTTTTCTAGTTGGCGGTGCATTTCCTAATTCCCAAATGCCTGAGGGGGCCAGAGTTACAATGTTATTCCCTCACCGTCACCAGGCAATGATTGGATTCTTTATACGAAAGAGCCCCGTCTCTAAACCCAAGTGAGAACGCATTATTTGCTTCATGAGCTTGGAATGTATTCCAAATAACCTTTCACTTTATCTCTAGGGCTAAAACGTGTTATTATTGTTTCAAGAAGGATGAGACAGAAGAATTCTCGATGCCAGTGTGGTTTTGAAAACACCATCACATCGAAGCCCAAGTTCCCTGTGTTGTCGTTGGCCTTGGCATTCAACTTTTCTTCTGGATCAGAAAAAGGGCTTAGGTGGTGAGCGTGGCAAGGGACGTGGTAATTGGCACGGTCGGCCCGTCACCACGGCTGAATTTTTAGAGACATTTTAAGAGGCCCCCATCTGGGTGGTGTAGAGACATTAAAAAATATATTTAAGCAAAGTTTTAAATAAAAATTCCTGCAATTCTACACATTTTGACATTTCCTGCGATACTACATATTCTGCCATGGAGTTGAGAGAACATTTTGCCGTTTTAAAGTACATTTCCTGCAATTCTATGCTTTTTTTTTTTTGACATCGCTAATGCTGTGCTCTTTTGCTCAAACATAATAACAAAGTCAATACTGCTAAATTCATTGGGTCCATCTTGCGAACATAAGCAACCATTTATATTTAAACAGGTTCTCCGGCACAAAATGCATGTCAGCCAACTTCCACATGCCAGAACTCTAAATTGTAGTTTGTCCCATCAGATAACATGGCATACGTTAGCCCCATGCTAACCTCAACAGGTGGCACTGATTATATTCTGGCACATTCTTCCACAGCCTATCAAATATCTTAGACTATATATCCACCAACAATTGGCATTTCTAATGTTAGATAACATTTTCATGTTTTTGTCATATATGCAATCTATTTTTTTGTTGATCTGTTTTACACACATCCATATGCTTTTATAGAAAAAAAATAAGAACTTCTAGTTTATTGTACGTCATAAAAAAATAAAATAAATGGATTTGTCAAACAGCAGTCAGGTAGGCTATCATTGCTTCAAGGTGGCACACACTGCTGAAGCGGTTGACTCGAAATTGATGGTGCACTTTAACCGTGGGTTCGAGCCCCCCTCCGCATCAAGCTTTTTTGTTGAGAAAAAAACAGTTCATTGCCTGTCCTTGATACTTGATTCAAAACGCATGTCACGAAGTGGATGATTATAATAATGCATAGCCTATTAAACGTTGTAAGCCTGCATGTAAGTGTAGGCCTACATAAGAACATACTAATAGAGTACCACAGTATGAGTCATTCATATCCGTAAAACCTAGCGGTCAAAAAGGGAAATTAATTTTTAATGGTTAATCCAAACCTCATTCCAGGGTAAGCCTAAACGAAACACAGCCCTTATCTTAAAATCCCCTATGGGAGAAATTAATGGTGGAAAAACGATTGGAACCATTTCCCTGTTTGACCACTAGGTTTTATGGGTATTATGACACCCACCGTGGAGCTCTGTGACAGCCAAGTGTCTTCCTACAATACGACTGTCAATTCCAGTCCTCCATACTTGCAATTAAACTTCTTTAAAATAACTGCAATACTGTCATCTGTAGGGTGATAACGAGAGTGCAAACTATAATCCTACTCTACACTTTAATGCTCGTCCTCCTCAAGTAAAATAAAGGGAAAAGGGGATACCTTGTCAGTTGTACAACTGAATGCCTTCAACTGAAATGTGTCTTCCGCATTTAACCCAATCCCTCTGAATCAGAGAGGTGTGGGGGCTGCCTTAATCGGCATCCAAGTCATCGGTGAACAGTGGAAATAACACGCATGACTAAGCAGATGGTTATAAAAAAAATCTTAACTCTGTAGGCCTATGTTTATGTGTACACGTCTATGTAATATAGCCTATGCAATATGATCAATAGGCAATAGCAGTGAGTTTTGTTTGCAAGGCTGAAGAAAGTGGTAACTCCTTATTCATTTAATTCATAATCTTCCTTTTCAAGATGTCGGCTGAAGGCGTCCCTTTTCAACACACTAACACAATACATGTAATTTCACTTTTCAAAGGGGGGACTCTTGAGATTCGAACCCTTGCCACAATCTGCGACAATTATGTGCACAAGGCATTTGCACAGAGCGCAATTTGACCAGTCAGTGAAATACATGTAATTGGCTGATATGCATTTTGTGTAGGAGAACCTGTTTTTAAATTTAAATGGTTGCTTATGTTTGCAAGTATGGACCAACTGTCTAGCTTTTATTTTGGTGATATGTTAGTTCTCAAAGATGATATTATAAAAAGATAGGTACAGTTGAAGTCGGAAGTTTACATACACTTAGGTTGGAGTCATTAAACTCGTTTTTCAACCACTCCACAAATTTCTTGTTAACAAACTATAATTTTTGCAAGTCGATTACTACATATACTTTGTGCATGACACAAGTCATTTTCCAACAATTGTTTACAGACAGATTATTTATCTTATTATTCACTGTATCACAATTCCAGTAGGTCAAAAGTTTACATACATTAAGTTGACTTGCTTTAAACAGCTTGTAAAATTGCAGAAAAGTATGTCATGGCTTTAGAAGCTTCTGATAGGCTAATTGACATCATTTGAGTCAATTAAAGGTGTACCTGTGGATGTATTTCAAGGCCTACCTTCAAACTCAGTACCTCTTTGCTTGACATCATGGGAAAATCAAAAGAAATCAGCCAAGACCTCAGAAAAAAAATTATAGACCTCCACAAGTCTGGTTCATCCTTGGGAGCAATTTCCAAATGCCTGAAGGTACCACGTTCATCTGTACGCAAGTATAAACACCATGAGACCACGCAGCCGTCATACCGCTCAGGAAGGAGATGTTTTTTGTCTTCTAGAGATGAACGTACTTTGGTGCAAAAAGTGCAAAACAATCCCAGAATAACAGCAAAGGACCTTGTGAAGATGCTGGAGGAAACAGGTACAAACGTATGAGGAGGGAAATTTATGTGGATATATTGAAGCAACATCTCAAGACATCAGTCAGGAAGTTAAAGCTTGGTTGCGAATGGGTCTTCCAAATGGACAATGACCCCAAGCATGCTTCCAAAGTTGTGGCAAAATGGCTTGAGGACAACAAAGTCAAGGTATTGGAGTGGCCATCACAAAGCCCTGACCTCAATCCTATAGGAAATGTGTGGGCAGAACTGAAAAAGCGTGTGTGAGCAAGGAGGCCTACAAACCTGACTCAGTTACACCAGCTCTGTCAAGAGGGGAATTTTGGCAAATTCCTAACTTATTGTGGGAATCTTGTGGAAGGCTACCTGAAACGTTTGACCCAAGTTAATCAATTTAAAGGCAATGCTACTAAATACTAATTGAGTGTATGTAAACTTCTGCCACTGGGATTGTGATGAAAGAAATCAGTCTCTACTATTATTCTGACATTTCACATTCTTAAAATAGTGGTGATCCTAACTGACCTAAGACAGGGAATTTTTACTAGGATTAAATGTCCGGAATTGTGAAAAACAGAGTTTAAATGTACTTGGCTAAGGTGTATGTAAACTTCTGACTTCAACTGTAGGTCAATTCTTTTCTTCATACTTTTTTTGTCTGGTTTTAGTCGTTTTTAAGTTTACACTGAACGCATTTTTACAACCCCAAAAATGGCCTACCAAGGAGTTCAATGGCAGACAAATCCCTTGCATTGATAATCTACTCTCCAAGAGCGAGGGAAAGGGAGAGCACAGAAAGTACTGTTTTGCAGTGCCCTCTCTCTCTCCTCTTAGCCTAGTGAGTTTCCTCCACCCTCCCCTCCTGGTCCTGTTGCTGTTGGTAGCAATTACAGCATTGCCAAGGGAACCAGACGTGTTTCTACCGGCGTCAGCGTTTTCCGACCCACCGTCACGTTTCAGGATGTTTCATTCAGAAAACACGTAGTGATCCCCTGTCTGTCTGCATGCTTGGTTTAATTTAACCTCTTCTCCAACCATCCCAGAATCATGCCATGTTTTGCAATCTTTTACAGCACATACCGAGAGAAAAACCAGGTTGAATTCAACGTGAATGATATTGACTGTTTTTTAAGTTTAAAAAAAAATCTTTGCTCCAGTGTGTTTCTTGTGAAAAGAGTGGGGGCAGGAATCCCCAGGATGAGAAAAGTGGATTTGTTTTTTGGACAAATATTATTTTAATAGGGGGAAAATAGTTCTGCCATGTGCTGGTTTATGAGACATTGATAATTGCTTGAAGCTACCAAGAGACCCTAGCAGGAGAGTGTCTGTTTAGAAAGAAATGCTTCGTTCTCTGATGCTTTTGGCCCCAGATAAAAGGCTTCTTGTTTTTGTTTGTATGTGTTCTTTTTGGACCTCAATGGATTTTAGATTGTGATTGATAGTTTACTAACCACCAGTTTGTCAAAAGTCTGCGTCTTCTCGGACTGGTGTTTTTGAATCTGAAGAGAAGGCATCTTTTATCCTTTGGGAGTTGGTTTCCTTTCCTAGGTGTTAGAGTTCACATTAGGGTTGGTTGGGATAGGAGTGTTGTATGCCAGCAGCATACCAGCCTGCATCCCACTGCTGGCTTGCGTCTGAAGCTAAGCAGGGTTGGTCATGGTCGGTCCCTCGATGGGAGACCAGATGCTGCTAGAATTGGTTTTGGAGCGCCAGTAGGAGGCACTCTTTCCTCTGGTCTAATTATAATTTATTTTGAATGCCCCAGGGCAGTGAATGGGACAATTTCCCTGTGTAGGGTGACGTCTTTCGGATGGGAAGTTAAACGGGTTTCCTGACTCTGTGGTCACTAAAAAGGGGGAAAGCCCCATCACCGTCATCATCCCCAACTGCCATGCTCGCCCATCTGAAGAACAAGGAGTGGCAATTGGCAAGAAACCACCTCCTAGTGACAGATGAACCATATCAGAGACACATTGGTATAGGCTACACCATGACATCATTATACAAACCATGATATGATGCTAGTACTGCCACAAAATTAGCAAGACAATTTTGATGTCTGCAACACAACCGTGGCTAGGAGGAGATTGAGAACCTGCTACTACAGCCATCTAGTTAACGATTCTCTTTCACTAGTCCTGCTTTTCACATTCACTGCTCCCTCTGTCATCCTTTTCTGTCTGAGAAGCTAATATTAGACTGTGGCATCATGGCGAGTGGCAAGGGCCAGACGCACGCACAGACAGACTCACACACACATTGTGTTACCCCAAGGGCTCGTGTGTGTGTGTGTGAGAGAGAGAGAGTGTGTGAGAGAGAGGTGGAGAGCGGGTGAGAGAGAGAGGTGGAGAGCGGGTGAGAGAGAGAGGTGGAGAGCGGGTGAGAGAGAGAGGGTGGAGAGCGGGTGAGAGAGAGAGAGGTGGAGAGCGGGTGAGAGAGAGAGGTGGAGAGCGGGTGAGAGAGAGAGGGGAGAGCGGGTGAGAGGGGAGGTGGAGAGAGGGGGAGAGGGGGAGAGCGAGAGAGAGAGGGTGTGAGAGAGAGAGGGTGTGAGAGAGGGTGTGAGAGAGAGAGGGTGTGAGAGAGAGAGGGTGTGAGAGAGAGGGTGTGAGAGAGAGAGGGTGTGAGAGAGGGGTGGATTAGTTGAAGCCCCTTGGAGTCAGAGATGGCACCAGCAACATACAGAGTTGATCTTTAGAAAGCAGGGTCCCTCACCTTATTTTCCAGTTAACAACACCACATCAGTCCAGACTAAAGAGGAAAGACAGAGACTTGATAAAGGGGAACTGGGTAGCAAGAACGAAACCTTATTATTTTTCCTCCTACCATGACAATAACAACAATGAAACCAGACAGTGGGCCGGAGGTGACAAACTCAGTGCCAAGCGCCGCATCGCTAACATACACACAGCAGCCTGCAGATAAACACACATGTGGGCTAAAGGTTGCTAAGGTTTCTCATAATTTCTGACTTCTCTCTCTTGTACTTCTGTTTCTGTCACACAGACACACACACAGACTTGTACAGCTAACCTCGTGGGGGAACAGAATTCAGTGCCATTCAAAATCCTATTTTTCCTATCCCCTAACCTGTACTTTAACCCTAACCTTAACCCAAGAACCTAACCCTACCTCTTAATGTAATTCTAACCTTAACCCTAAACCCCCTAGAAATAGCATTTGACCTCGTGGGGACTAATAAAATGTCCCCAGTTGGTAAAATGTTTGTTTAATATTCTTGTGGGGACTTCTGGTCGTACTCATTCTAGGGGTTTTGATGATAGCTTTGTACACTCTTGGCATTCTCTCAACCAGCTAAATGAGGTAGTGCCCTGGAATTCATTTAAATTAACAGGTGTGTCTTTTTAAAAGTTCATTTGGAATTTCTTTCCTTCTTATTGTGTTTTAGCCAATCAGTTGTGTTGTGACAAGGTAGTGGTGCTACACAGAAGATGGCCCTATTTGGTAGAATACCAAGTCCATATTATGGCAAGAACAGCTCAAATAAGCAAAGAGACTTTGGCTTCTGGGTTAAGCGGGCAGTGTGGCATGGCTGTTTCGTGGGGACACACGGCTCTCGACCTTCTCCTCTCCCGAGTCCTTACGGGAGTTGCAGTGACGGGGCAAGACTGTAACTACCAATTGGATAGCATGAAATTGGGGAGAAAAAGGGGTAAAAAAATAAATCTATTTTGATTTATATATATATATGAGTTACCATCCTCAGAAATTGCAGCCCAAATAAAGGCTTCACAGAGTTCAAGTGACAGACACATCTCAACATCAACTGTTCAGAGGAGACTGCGTAAATCAGGCCTTCATGGTCAAATTGCTGCAAAGAAACCACTACCAAAGGACAACAATAATAAGAAGCGACTTGCTTGGGCCAAGAAACACGAGCAATCGGCATTAGACCGGTTGAACTCTGGTCTGATGAGTCAAAACTTGAGATGTCTTGTTCCATCCGGCGTGTCTTTGTGAGTCGCTGAGTAGGTGAACAGATGATCACCGCATATGTGGTTCCCACCGTGAAGTATGGAGGAGGAGGTGTGATGGTGTGGGGTTGTTTTGCTGGTGACACGGTCTGGGATTTATTTAGAATGGGAACTCTAAGACTGTTGGAAAAGCATTCCAGGTGACGCTGGTTGAGAGAATGCCAAGAGTGTGCAAAGCTGTCAATCAAGGCAAAGGGTGGCTACTTTGAGGAATCTACAATCTATTTTGACTTGTTTAACATTTTCTTTGGTTACTACATGACTCCATATGTGTTATTTCATAGTTTACAATGTAGAAAATAGTAAGAATAAAGACCTTTGAATGAGTAGGTGTGTCCAAACCTTTGACTTGTACTGTACACATATTTCACAGATGTTATTGCAGGTGTAGCGAAATGTTTGTGTTCCTTCTCCAACAGTGCAGTAATATTTAACAAGACACATACCTCTCAAAGTAAAATAATGGAATTAAGAAAAATATAAACATTAGGATGAGCAATGTCAGAGTGGTATTGACTAGAATACAGTATATACATATGAAATGAGTAAAACCGTATGGAAAACTAAATGTTTTCAACTGAAATGTGTCTTCCGCATTTAACCCAACCCCTCTGAATCAGAGAGGTGCTTGGGGGCTGCCTTAATCAACATCCACGTCTTTGGCGCCCGGTAACCTTCCGGTTACTGCCCAACGCTCTAACCACTAGGCACCTGCCGCCCACTGTAAACATTATTAAAGTGACCAGTGTTCCATTATTAAAGTGACTTGTGATTCCATGTCTATGTACATAGGGCAGCAGCCTCTAAGGTGCAGGGTTGTGTAACCGGATGGTAGCCTGCTAGTGACTAAGTTCAATGGTGCATCTGTACAAATTTGTGAGGGTCTCCTGAGGTTGAAGAGACGCTGTTGCGCATTCTTCACCACAATGTCTGAGTGGGTGGACTATTTCAGATTGGCAGTGATGTGTACGCCGATGTGGATTGGGGCGTGCTCCCTCTGCTGTCTCCTGAAGTCCACGATCAGCAGTGGTTAGTTGAGGTTATTAATGACCAGAGGGTTGCTCTTTGCTGGTCTGGTTCAGACCATAGCTTTCAATTGGTTCACTGAATACTTGACTATCTTTTACATAGGAACATAACTGATTTAATTATGATGATTCACATCAGTCCCACAATCTAAAACAGTCACAGCCAGGGTCCTAAAGGGGTTGGTTGGGATTGGAGTGTTGTTCTATACACTCTGACCCCTGTTTCCCTTTTATCCCCCCTTTTCTCTCCTTTTGTCATTGAGTCATCAGAGAAGGGGAGAGATGGAGAGCAAAAGAGAGGGGAATGGCGATAGAAAGAGAGAAGGTCATTGAGATTGCAGGGAAAAGCAGAACATCAACTATTTGTTCTATGGATGGCCCCACGCTCTCTTTCTCTCTTCCTGACAGCTACCACTGAGCAGAGCACTTCTGTCACACAACCCAAACTGTTAAAGAGGCCCATTTTAGTTGTGTGTATGTGTGTGCGCGGGTTGAGTTTGTCATTGCACGTACGTCCCAGAAAGGGAAGTGACTCAAGTGAAGGCGGTGGACAATGATGGTAGACAATGATGAGTGAGTGAGATGGCGAGAGAGAGAAATAGTCTCTCTTTGAGAAATGACATGCGTACTCTGTTTATTGTAGCCCTGTAACCTACATTTGTATACATTTCACAAGGACAACTTCCAAGTATTCTGTGGTTCTCATCCTACTAGCTGGTAGGCCCTAGTATTCTGTGGTTCTTATCATACTAGCTGGTAGGCCCTAGTATTCTGTGGTTCTTATCATACTAGCTGGTAGGCCCTAGTATTCTGTGGTTCTCATCATACTAGCTAGTTGGACCTATTATTGTTTAGGGTAGTGCACAGCTACTAGAGCTAGTTGAAGTGGTAGAATATAAACCCTGTGAGGAGTCCACTCATGAGGATGAGTCACACATGGCCTTAACACAAATGCACAGGCCGCAGCACTGATTCAGACCAGTGGCCGACATATGGGACAGAAAACATATGGGAAAAATCCTCTCTCCATTTTCCTAACCAAGAGTCCCCATAGTCCACCCATGGACACTGACTTGGCGGCAGAAAAAACTGCAGTGCAGGATAAAATATTATCAGTGAATCCTCCTCAGAGACCTTGCCACTTCACTCTGAATAGATTGTCTAAACTTTCCTACTTTATACTCTCAGACATCAGTCTCCAGCCCACTCTGTCTGGGAGGTTGTCTGCAAGGATGATGCATTTTATAAAAATAAAGAATATAAAAAGGGGAGAATCAAAGCGATGTGATTCAGAGATGGGACCCCAGTAGAGTAGGGAGCATCGCAGCGTGGTGAGGCTGTGCTTGCAGCTCAAGCGTGACTGAGAGTGTCTCCACTTCCAGAGAAACACACATGCAGAGATTCAGACATGTACACAACAGGGTTTCCGTTAAGAAAATGTGGCGTCGGACGGCAGCGTTTTAATAACAAATTTCCGGACCCATGTGCATTGGGTGCGTAACCTGATTAGGGCTTCCACCCAGGGTGCTCAGAATGACAGAAATCACATTTTAGATTATGGTAATTCATGTTAACAGAACAATGCAGTGGCGTGTGTCCTTCTTACCGAATTCTTATGCGCACTTTGAAGATGTTAAAATAACCGTCTACATATACTTTTCCTCAGCTGACAAGACGAGTAACAAACAGCAAAATCACTCGACCGTGTCAGTCAACTTTCCCCCATAGTAGAAAGGTTCTATTGGTTAGCTTGTCGTTCTGTGCGAGAAATAAATAGCCTATTCCGAACAGACTCTGTGACAGTTGTGGGAAGATGGATCTCTAATTCATATAACCAGTAGGGCTACATCAAAATATCCTTTAAAAAGCATTGAGATAAGAATGTTTGGCTTAAAATGTTGAAAAACGATTATTTCTTCATTTATAAGCGCAAAAATGCACACACGGCAATACTATGCGCAAATGTTCCATCCATAATTCAATTAGCGGGGAAAAACTGTTGTCAAAAGTGCACAGTGCATGGGAGTGGTTTCATGTGACAGAAATGAAAATATCCATTGGATATTTTGAAAGATCTGAGATTTAAACATGCATGGGTTACTAATATGATTAGGATTGTTCCTTTCACTACTGGACAACAACAGGTTTTCAAATAAACTTTTTGAACATGAAAGAAATGGGCTACATGTGTCAATGGCATATGGAAGTCTTTATAAAATATTTGCCTCCATGTTGATAGAAATGGATGTTTGTTTCACACAATTAAGTGTATGTTTTCAAAGTGCATACTGCCTCCAGCTCACATTGCAAAATGGTATGTGTGATGCACTGAAGCCTGCTTACCGTTACCGTGGCACATGAATGGCGAATGGGAAGCGCGCTTCAATTACCAGTTGAGAAATAAAAATATACTGAACTAAAATATAAACGCAACATGTAAAGTGTTGGTCCCATGTTTCATGAGCTGAAATAAAAGATACCAGAATTTATCCATATATACAAAAAGCTTATTCATCTCAATTTTTTTTGCACACATTTGTTTACTTCCCTGTTAGTGAACATTTTCTCTTTTGCTAAAATAATCCACCCACCTGACAGCTGTGGCATAGCAAGAAGCGGAATAAACAGAGTGATCCATACACACGTGCACCTTGTGCTTGGGACAATAAAAGACCACTCTAAAATGTGCAGTTTTGTCACACAACACAATGCCACAGATGTCTCAAGTTTTGAGGGAGCGTGCAATTGGCATGCTGACTGCAGGAATGTCCACCAGAGCTGTTGTTAGACAATGTAATGTTAATTTCTCTATCATAAGCTGCCCCCAACACCATTTTACAGAGTTTGGCAGTACGTCTAACCGGCCTCACAACCGCAGACCACGTGTAACCACGCCAGCCCAGGACCTCCACATCCAGCTTCTTCAGTTGTGGGATCATCTGAAAACAGCCATCCGGACAGCTGATAAAACTGAAGAGTATTTCTGTCTGTAATAAAGCCCTTCTGTGGGGAAAAAACTCATTCTGATTGGCTGGGCCTGGCTCTCCAGTGGGTGGACCTGACTCCCAAGTGGGTGGGCATATGCTCTCTCAGGCCCACCCATGGTTGCGCCCCTGCCCAGTCAAGTGAAGTCCATAGATTAGGGCCTCATTTATTTATTTTGATTGACTGATTTCCCTATATGAACTGTAAATCAGTAAAATTGTTGAAATTGCTGCATTCATATTTTTGTTCTGTATAGTAGGTCTTTTTAAACGTGGCCATCAAATGTTTTTAACACGTGATTGCGTTCATAATTGTTGCGCAATGATTGGGCTTATAAACGCAATACCCCATAATGTCAAAGTGAAACTGTGTTTTTCATTTTTTCTTCTTCGACTTAATTAAAAATGAAAAGCTGAAATTCGACCCCTTTTGTTATGGCAAGCCTAAATAAGTTCAGGAGTAAAAATGTCACAAAAGTGGCCTGATTTTTGAATGACTACCTCATCTCTGTGCCCGACACATGCAATTATCTGTAAAGATCGGGGGGGGCTTAGATCAGGATGTAGATGCGGCGAATTTTAGAGAGAATTTCTCAAATGTAGTCATGAATCTGCAAGAAAGTCTAGCAGTTTTTAACCTCCCTCTCTAGGGACGCTAACGTCCCACCTGACCAACATCCAGTGAAATTGCAGGGCGCCAAATTCAAAACAGAAATCTCATAATTAAAATTCCTCAAACATACATGTATTATACACCATTTTAAAGATAAACTTGTTTATCCCACCACAGTGTCCGATTTCAAAAAAGCTTTACGACGAAAGCACACCATGCGATTATGTTAGGTCAGTACAAAGTCACAAAAAAACAGCCATTTTCCAGCCAAAGAGAGGAGTCGCAGAAATAGAGAGAAAATGAATCACTAACCTTTTGATGATCTTCTTCAGATGGCACTCATAGGACTTCATGTTACACAATACATGTATGTTTTGTTCGATAAAGTTCAAAAACACGCCAATGTAAACAAAGATTATCTTTTGCCTCCAAAACATCTGGTGAAAGTGCAGAGCGCTATGTCAATTTACAGAAATACTCATCATAAATGTTGATGAAAAGACAATGGTTATGCATGGAATTAAAGATATACTTCTCCTTACCTTCTCTAGGGTAGGGGGCAGCATTTGGAATTTTGGATGAAAAGCATGCCCAAATTAAACGGCCTGCTACTCGGGCCCAGAAGATATGATATGCATAGAACTGGTAGATTTGGATAGAAAACACTCTAAAGTTTCCAAAACTGTTAAAATAGTGTCTGCAAATATAACAGAGGTGAAAACCTGAGGAAAATCCATTCAGGAAGTAGTTTTTTTGTTTTGTAATTATCCATTCAATGCCATTACAGTATCCATTGACTTAGGACTCAATTTGCAGTTCCTATGCCTTCCACTAGATGTCAACAGTCTTTAGAAATGGTTTCAGGCTTGTATTCTGATAAATGAGGGAGTAAGTGCAGTCTGAATGAGTGGACCCTGATGTGTCACAGAGCTTTTTCATGTGCAATCCCGAGAGTGCATTTCTTGTTTACCTTTTATATTGACGACGTTATTGTCCGGTTTAAATATTATAGATAATTTAGGCTAAAAACAACCTGAGGATTGATTATAATCATCGTTTGACATGTTTCTATGAACTTTACGGATACAATTAGGATTTTTTGTCTGCCTGATTTGACTGCGTTTGAGCCTGTGGATTCCTGAAGAAAACGTGTCAACAAAACTGAGGTTTTTGGATATAAAGAGACTTTATCGAACAACAGGAACATTTATTGAGTAAATGAATGTCTTCTGAGTGCACCCATATGAAGATCATCAAAGGTAAGGGATTAATTTTACCTCTATTTCTGAGTTTTGTAACTCTTCTGCTTGGCTGGTTACTGTTTGTAATGATTTGTCTGCTGGGCTATGTTCTCAAATAATCGTGAGGTATGCTTTCGCCTTAAAGCGTTAAAAAATCTGACACCGTGGTTGGATTCACAAGAAGTTCATCTTTAAGCCTATACAAATTATGTTTTGTTTTCAGAATTTTTACAATGAGTATTTCTTATAATGAGTATTTCTGTATTTCAATTTGGCGCTCTGCAATCTCACTGGATGTTGGCCAGCTAGTGTCCCACATACCCGAGAGAGGTTAATGCAACCGCTTTTGTCAGATTTCAAAAAAGCTTTACCGAAAAAGCACACCATGGAATAATCTGAGTACAGAATTCAGAGACCAAAACAAGGAATACAGATACCCTCCATGTTATGTTGTCAACAATAGTCAGAAATAGCATTATAAATATTCACTTACCTTTGATGATCTTCATCAGAATGCACTCCCAGGAATCCCAGTTCCACAATAAATGTTAGTTTTGTTCGATAAAGTCCATCATTTATGTCCAAATACCTCCTTTTTGTTCGCGCATTTAGTACAGTAATCCAAATTCGCAGGCACTAGGTCCAGACAGTCAAAGTTATATTGCAGTTCATAGAAACATGTCAAACAATGTATATAATCAATCTTTAGGATGTTTTTGTCATAAATCTTCAATGTTTCAACCGGAGAATTCATTTTGTCTTTAGAAATTAAAGGGAACGGAGCTAACTCTCACGGACGCGCGCCTGACTGAGGACATGGCCTTCTGGCAGACCCATGACTCAATCAGCTCTCATTCTCTTCTCCTCTGAAAATGCCGCCCCCTACCACAAAGAAGTTAAAGCCGCAATCAGCAGGTGAAACCATAACAAAGCATCTCTGGTTTGATAAAAGGCTGAGAGATGGGCCGGAGAAATGCAACCACTCTCAAATTCATAGACCGACCTATGGATGCAAGGACTGACCATCCATGATATAAACATTATAGTTTTAACCATGTTTTGATGTTATAGTATATGGTGTTTGTTTACATTTTCTTTGTTTACAAGTGTTGGAGTAAAACAAAGTTATATTTTGGTTTCTGATGGGTTTGAACAGTTGATCTAAGCTCATGAGGCATTTCTAAGTTATATTCTTAAAGAATCAACGGGTACATATCATTAATTTTTAAGTCCCCAAAATTATATAGAAACTGTTGATTGCCCGTCCCTGATTGTCTAGCTTTTGTTTTTGTGATTGTTAATTCTCAAAGATTATACAGTGCTCAAAAAAATAAAGGGAACACTGAAACAACACAATGTAACTCCAAGTCAATCACACTTCTGTGAAATCAAACTGTCCACTTAGGAAGCAACACTGACTGACAATAAATTTCACATGCTGTTGTGCAAATGGAATAGACAACAGGTGGAAATTATAGGCAATTAGCAAGACACCCCCAATAAAGGAGTGGTTCTGCAGGTGGTGACCACAGAAAACTTCTCAGTTCCTATGCTTCCTGGCTGATGTTTTGGTCACTTTTGAATGCTGGCGGTGCTTTCACTCTAGTGGTAGCATGAGACGGAGTCTACAACCCACACAAGTGGCTCAGGTAGTGCAGCTCATCCAGGATGGCACATCAATGCGGGCTGTGGCTTGAAGGTTTGCTGTCTCTGTCAGTGTAGTGTCCAGAGCATGGAGGCGCTACCAGGAGACAGGCCAGTACATCAGGAGACGTGGAGGAGGCCGTAGGAGGGCAACAACCCAGCAGCAGGACCGCTACCTCCGCCTTTGTGCAAGGAGGAGCAGGAAGAGCACTGCCAGAGCCCTGCAAAATTACCTCCAGCAGGCCACAAATGTGCATGTGTCTGCTCAAACGGTCAGAAACAGACTCCATGAGGGTGGTATGAGGGCCCGACGTCCACAGGTGGGGGTTGTACTTACAGCCCAACACCGTGCAGGACGTTTGGCATTTGCCAGAGAACACCAAATTTGGCAAATTCGCCACTGGCGCCCTGTGCTCTTCACAGATGAAAGCAGGTTCACACCGAGCACATGTGACAGACGTGACAGAGTCTGGAGACGCCGTGGAGAACGTTCTGCTGCCTGCAACATCCTCCGGCATGACCGGTTTGGCGGTGGGTCAGTCATGGTGTGGGGTGGCATTTCTTTGGGGGGCTGCACAGCCCTCCATGTGCTCGCCAGAGGTAGCCTGACTGCCATTAGGTATCGAGATGAGATCCTCAGACCCCTTGTGAGACCATATGCTGGTGCGGTTGGCCCTGGGTTCCTCCTAATGCAAGACCATGCTAGACCTCATGTGGCTGGATTGTGTCAGCAGTTCCTGCAAGAGGAAGGCATTGATGCTATGGACTGGCCCGCCCGTTCCCCAGACCTGAATCCAATTGAGCACATCTGGGACATCATGTCTCGCTCCATCCACCAACGCCACGTTGCACCACAGACTGTCCAGGACTTGGCGGATGCTTTAGTCCAGGTCTGGGAGGAGATCCCTCAGGAGACCATCCGCCACCTCATTAGGAGCATGTCCAGGCGTTGTAGGGAGGTCATACAGGCACGTGGAGGCCACACACACTACTGAGCCTCATTTTGACTTGTTTTAAGGACATTACATCAAAGTTGGATTAGCCTGTAGTGTGGTTTTCCACTTTTAATTATGAGTGTGACTCCAAATCCAGACCTCAATGGGTTGATAAATTTGATATCCATTGATAATTTTTGTGTGATTTTGTTGTCAGCACATTCAACTATGTAAAGAAAAAAGTATTTAATAAAAATATTTCATTCATTCAGATCTAGGATGTGTTATTTTTTTGTGTTCCCTTTATTTTTTTTGAGCGGTGTATTATTCAAAAATATGTCCATTATCTTTTCTGCATACTTTGTCTTGTCTTAGTCTTGTTTAATCTGGAAGCGTTTTTTCCATCCCGATTTTTATTATTTTCATTAAAAAATATATATATACAGTTTGGCCTTTCAGCGACCCCAAAAAACGCTTAGGTGACCCGCCCAAGGATTTCATTGGCTGAAAAATCCCTGAAGTCCCTCAGTCGAGCAGTGCATTTCAAACACAGATTCAACCACAAAGACCCTCAAGATTTTCCAATGCCTCACAGAGAAGGGAACCTATTGGTATATGAGTAAAAATTAAAAGCAGACATTGACTATCTCTTTGAACATGGTTAAGTTATTAAATACACTTTGGATGGTGTATCAATACACCAAGAAATTTACTTTTTGTTCTGAATACAAAGTGTTACTGAGTACTACGCTACATATTTTCAAGCATAGTGGTAGCTGCATCATGTAATGGGTATGCTTGTAATCGTTAAGGACTGGGGAGTTTTCAGGTTAACAATAATAAATGGAATGGAGTTTAAGCACAGACAAAATCCTAGAGGAAAACCTGGTTCAGTCTGCTTTCCAACAGACACTGGGAGATGAGTTGCTTTCCAAGAAGACAGTGAATGTTCCTGAGTGGACGAGTTACAGTTTTGACTTAAATCTGCTTGAAAATCTATTACAAGACTTGAAAATGGTTCTCTAGCAATGATCATCAACCAATTTGATAGAACTTGTTGTACAATTCATGTGTGCAAAGCTCTTAGAGACTTACCCAGAAAGACTGACAGCTGTAATCGCTGCTGAAGGTGATTCTAGCGTGTATTGAACATATTATATTTTCAATACGTTTGCAACAATGTCAAAAACATGTTAATCACTTTATTATGAGGTATTGTGTGTGGAATATGGCTGAGAGAGAACCTCCTATTTTAATCCATTTTGAATTCAGGATGTGACACAACAAAGTGTGGAAGAATTCGAGCGGTATAAATACTTTCTGAAGGCAGTTTACACACCACTTCACTGGTGGTGGAGGAATGCTCTTCTGTACTTTCTGTTTGGGGAGATGGTTCTTTTCAAAGCTGCTCTGTAGACTGTGCTGCTTTGAACTGCTGCTTTTTTTTTACCGCATGGATTTGAACTGGCTTCTTGGTTTTAGGCAGTGTGTGTGTGCGCTTGCCTGAGTGTGTGTCTCTGTGTGCTTGTGTGTACGTCAGTGTGCTTTCAGTGACCGTGTGTGTGCATGTCTGTGTGTGTTTTGGCTGATTATTCTGGCATGAGGCCAACAGTTAAAGGTCTCTCGAGAGCTCCACATGGAGCAGTGACGGCCCTGCTTGATGTTTGAAGCGGTCAGAGTGGAAGAGAGGGAACGAAATAAAGAGAGAGAAGTAAAGAGCAAGGGGGAGAGCGAGTGATGGAGCCTTTTTTTTTCTCATGTTTCCTCTCTCTGTCATTAAACTCTCCCATGTCAAAGACTGATCTGGTGCTGTCTGGACCCAGCCAGAGCCGACCGTGTGTGTGTGTGTGTGTGTGTGTGTGTGTGTGTTCGCAGTGCCTCTTCTCATGGTACCCAACTGAGCCCAACCAGAACCACACACACCTCTCTGCCTAACCCTGCTGCCTGTTATACCTAGAGGGGCAGCCACCAGCCATCTGGGCCCAGTCAGACAGTGGGGACCAAGTTCAACTCTCCTACCCTGCCTCTTTTAAGCAAAAGGCAAAAGTTCCCCCCTCTTTTGTTCTAACCTCATCCCCAGGTTAATGTGCATTTGGGCACAAGATTGATTTTCAGGCTTGTCTGCACAATAGTAATCTCCCTTTCTCTCTCTTTCTACCTCTTTCTACCAATCAACCAAGTAACATATTTGTATTTAACAAGAAATACAATTGTATTTTGTATAGTGCTTTAGGGGATTCCTCACAAAGCACACCAACATTTTTTATTTTTCGTTGCCTCCTTTGCCTCCTTCTCTTTATCCTCCTTTCCTCAGTCTCTCTCTCCCCTGTGGTAGTGTTTAATCCAGATTTCCTTAGGGATTGTGGCTAACAGGAAAGGTTTCGGGAATGTTTGTGTTGAGTCTGCCCTGAGCTTGCTCCTCGGGCTGTGAGGTGATGGTTGGCGTGCTGGGTGGCACATGCCCATGCTGATGCCAAGCACTGAGAGAAGGGCTGCCCTAGAGCTGTGTGCCCAGGGCAGCCTGAGGAAATGGGTTTCAGTTTAACTTCACACACAGTTTTCTCAATGATTAAATGTGTGTTAGAAAGATGAGTTCATATATTACCCTGAGCCCAGATGACACACTTGCATCAAGTTGTTGATTTTGTGATAGGGGTGTGTGTATATGCACGCACACTCATGTTTGAGTTCGGTGTGAAATCAGGATGCTGGTATTTCTCAATAGGCTGCAGGGGTATATGTAGCCATTGCGGTCAGCTTCTTCTAAATCTCTGCTCTCTCCCCCCCGCTGCCTTTGTGGGCAACACACGCACACAAGCTGCACACACATACTTGTGGTTACTCATGCTTACTCATACACTTGCTCAATTAGACAAATTACTAGCACTCAAAGATTTTCCATCTCTCCCTCTCTTATGCATGACATGACGAACCACTCACACAAGAAGCATTGTTATCCAGAGCGACTTTACAATTAAGTGCATTATACATCTTAAAATGATAAAATAACCTCGTTATACAACCATCCTTTAGGAAAACCTAGTTTCCTAGAAGTCCCTAAGCTGTCTCTCACAAGAGTCCATAATAGGTCTAGCTGTAGATTTCCCCTACCACCCTGGCCTACACAAAGGTTTGAGTGAGAGCTATGAGTGAGCGTTAGGGTAATTACAGGGTTGTATGTCGAGAGGGACAGAGCAAGAAAGATCTGTGATATCTCCTATCAGCCCTCAGGCATTGAAATCAGACACCTTCTCTAATCCCCCTCTGTGGTTCTCCCCTGTACCACCCCTCCAGGCCTCACCCACCCACACCCACACAAACACACAGAGGGGCCCCGGAGAGAGCAAGGTGTCCCACCCTGATGTGTAACACAGTGCCACAGTGAGTTCATGGAAAAATAAGAATTGGCCATCTCTGCTCTGCACTGGGGCCCAGGTTAACCCCTCTGCCCTACACTACATTCATCTCTCTGCTTTGTCAAATGTCATTGTGTGTGTGCATATTCAGTAGAGCAAGATGTCTTTCAGCCAGCTGTCAAAGTCATGCATATCATTGTATGATGATCAGTCATCTTCTAGCTTCAATTTCAGCTATACACAAGCTGTTCGCCCCTATCACGCACACTTAAGTTGACATCAGAGGTCACACTTTGACTCTTGACCCTGAGCATATGAATTACCATGTCAGACTCAGTCCTCTGTGGATTTGGTATTGTTCGTCTAAGCGGGAGAGGGCCTTTGGGGAACAGAGAACAGAGCGTGTAAGCAGACGTGTGTGTATTTAATGTGCGGATGGCGTGTGTATGAAGGGGTGGTTGGGGGGGGTTGCGTCGTCATCTTGGGGTGTGTATTAGGGACAGGACTGACCCCATTTAGTCGACTGGTCGATAGGCGGTTGGTTTCTTGTACAAATAGCCTACAGCTTTCTCTGTCCCAAGCTCGTAATCGTATCTGTAAATTGACAATTGATAGTCAGATCGGACGATACTCACGATCAGGAAAAAAGTTGTTTTAATATGCTTAGGTAGATGACAAAATACTTCCGTGCACGTTAGGAGCAGTGCACAGAGGGGTGTGTGTCTCTGTGTCAACTTGCAGCGGGCAGCCAAGTTTGCTTTCACTCAGTCAGATTGGCATCAGCGTTTTCATTTCAATTTTTCTACTCTACTCCCTTTTGTTAGATACATGTATTATCCACATTGATAGCTTGATAGCAAACGTCCTCTCCGTATGATTTATCATAGTATCAGGCAGCAGCAATCTAAATGTTTAGACTGAAAACATGCGACGGAAAACTGATGTGGTGAAATTATGAAGCGATTGGGCGGGGAAATGCAGCTTCACTCTATCCAATCAGAGCAGCAGGATCAACTTACAGCCTGCCATTCTCTTTACGGACAACCAGTTGAGTTATTTAGACCATGTAGAAGCTCTCATATGACTGACTGACATGAGAAAGATGCGTGCTGGCACCTGGAAATGTCATTTTTTTCCCCCGATCACGGATAATTACAAAAAATACTCTGATCATAATCGGATCCAGAAAATTGCTCATACCTGTTACCATACTTGTTTTGTCCGACTACTCGGCACACTCCTACTCTGAGGGCCCAGAGTATTTTACCAGGTTGCAAGTTTGCTAGCGTGAGCTTCGAGCCTGACATAGTTGGTTGATGCAATGTTTCAAGTTTGTTGTGGACAGGCCATGCATATCCAATGTGATTTATAGGATACTTATTTTTATCAGGATATTTTTTGCATGCAGGCTGCAATGTGTTTATTTGTTGGCTTTATGTAGGCAATTTTTTACTTGCATGGCAATATAAGTTACTTTAATATTTGTATAATTTTAATTTAGAATTAGATTAACCAGATGACAGTGTTTTTGAGATACAAAGACTATTATAAATTAAATTAAACTGGCAACTATAAATTAAATTAAACCGGCAACTTCAGGAGCATAATGGTAGAACCTGCAAAGGCCATCCGCAGTGGGAGGAGGAGGGTCGGAAACAGTTTTTTCCCTTCTGATTAGACTATCTTGATCTCTGGCTCCCTCTTGAGTCATTTGTATGTGTTAATTATTTAATCAAACAGTGTGCTTAAAGCATCGGCCGAGCAGTACATATAGTAGATTTGATTAAAACACAGTGTGTGACTATGTATGGGAAAATACAATCAATCGATTGGTCCAAGGTTTTTTTTTTTGTCGGGGATAGCCCTAGGGATGTTAATCGGTTAGCCGGCAAATATACTTTTAACCTGTCATACTCATTGGTCTATAGGTACATTTTTATAGTTTATTGGAATTAAATTCACATGTTAGTTGTCATGTATCTTCTTTATCACATGCGCACAATTTACAGAGCCTAGTTTGAGGAGCGGAATGGCCTATCACCTGTCAGGCAGCGTGAGAGCAGCTTCTCAAAAATCTGGTACTGGAGTGATATGTGCTTTTATTAAGCCCAGTCATTTCGCAAAAAAAATAACAATTCTAAATGCAATCGCGTGTTAAATTGTTTTGACAATTTAAAAATCTTATTTTTTTTCTTTCTCAATCTCAACTCGTAATTAAAGCACTCCTCCCGTTCGGTAGCATAGGCTGTAGTTTATGTTAGACAGGTTATTAGTGCGTCACCCACCACTTTCCAGTGTGAGCTTGAGGCACTATAATTGTTTGAAACCTGACAATTTTACTTCACTTCAGATAATGAGGAATGTCTAAAAGTAGCCTAGCCAAAATCCAACCATAGAACTGCGGAGGAATTGTATTTTTTTTATAACGATTTCCTCATGCCATTAACCAGCATTTCTCTCCTGTTCTATTTGTTTTTATATCAACTTTCTTTCGTTGTCCAGAAGCCAAAGGCACAATCCTAGTCATATTAGCAGCCCATCCCAGTTGTTGCTATTAGATTCCCCCTCTTTATAAGTTTCTAACAGTTATTTTCATCTCTGTCACATGTGGACCCGCTCGCGTTAGGTGCAATGAACAGTGTTTTCCCGCGAATTGCATTTTGGCAAATGTTTTTACACTTACGTTTTATTAGCTGCTTCATGACAGCAGTTACATGTTCAATATTAGACTATAGCCTTTTGACTGTACAATAGGCTTGCTGTTGTTGCATGTTTTCATTAAGCTCTTAATTGAAAAATGTTTGTCCCTTGTATGCACGCATATTATTTTTCTTTTGGTCTTGTCATTTTACTGTTTGGGAAAAATGTAACCGTTTGTTGACCGGTTAATGAGGGTAGGTTAGTCAGCACCAAAATGTATCTTAATTAGCATCTTGGTGTGTATTCTGGTCTCTCTTGAACCCCTAACTGTTTTTTTTTTCAGTTTGGCTGTTAGAGCCGTCTGTCAGAGCTGTCAAACACGCCCTGGTATGAATGGCAGGCTGGGTTCACACTAACTCATCTCCATCTGTCTGTCTGCCTTGCCAGCCTGTGTGGTTTTCAGTTACTGCTGCTCTATACATAAACGCTGGCTGTGTCGAAAAAGGTACCCTTATGCGCTACTTTTGAGCAGGGCCCTTTGAGTGAATAGGGTGCCATTTTGGACTCAGCCACTGTCACCTCTCTCATCGACCACCAATACATTATATGTCATATCACCTTTCAAACACCGTGCCTAAAGTTTCCCCTAGTTATTAGTGTGACAAGGCAGGCCTCTTAGTTGAGGCATTTGGCTTCAGTGGGTTTCAATTGAACACCTATGTGATCCTACCGCTGCCACCAAATGTAGCAAACAGTTGCTTTGGGAGGCTTTTCTGTGCAACATATGAAATTGGTAGACAGCGACCCTCCCCAGCCGTCACAACCCCTGGCTGGCTGACAGACTTCACCTCTGACCCTGGGGGGCCTGGCTGGTCTATATGAAGCCCTTGTCTATCACCAGAGGTACAGAGTCTACCACAACCTCACGCACCCTGGCGGTTTGGGGGTATGTCTGGGGGTGTGTGAGGGTTGAGGAGAAGGGGGTGCGGAGGAGAGGACGTCAGGGTCGCTGACGAGGTGAGAGGCCAGGGCTCGGCTGTTTTTAACGATGAGACGGCTACACAATTAGGACGACCTTTGATTGGGAGTTTTAGACCGAGTCCTTGGGATGTAGACTCTGTAAACTGGTATTTAATCTGATGTGTTATACAATACAATACCAGCAGTAGTAATCCATTTGGCGTGTACATGTGTTGGAAATAACTGAGGGAGTGTTTATTTTTTATTTTTTTCAACATTGATTATTTTCCTAAGAGATTGGCGGGTACTGTCATCAGAGCTGGTTAGGACTTGGATAGAGTAGAGGCTTCATTGTCACATATATAAAGCAATGTTGTCGAATGATATTTTTACTCTTATGGGCACCCCACCATTCTACCAGTCACAGAAAATAGCCTATTCCTGTCTCAGCTAGATACCTGCTGGAGATGGGACTTGATGTTCAATCATCTGGACAAAGTGTTGCTCTGAAGAGGCCTTAAGCAGGATTCCATACAGTGTGTGTGTACACTTCTCTCAACTTTCTTCTACTGTGTGTGTGTGTGTGTGTGTGTGTGTGTGTGTGTGTGTGTGTGTGTGTGTGTGTGTGTCTGTGGTGTCTGTTTTTAATGAGGACCTTAGCTTCTTTTCAGTGTCTGTCTGCTCCCTATTCAACCCCTAAAAGCATGAGGAAGTTCTCATACTAAACCCAGTGTTGACCTTGTGTGTGAGCATTTCATGTGCGTGCCTGCGGGTGGTTTTTCAGAAGAAATGTGTATTTATTTTGTGTGCATGTATGGTTTATCAGGTGCATGCCTGGCTGCCAGTGTTTATGCATACAGTCGTATGAAAAGGTTTGGGTACCCCTCTGAGGCTGCATAATAATTTAATCTGTCGTCAACAGAAAATGATCACAGTGGCATGCCATTCATTTTCTAATAAAAGCTGAGTACTGGGGTATTGTCCAGACAAAGATTTTTAGTGTAGCAATATTAAGTTGTATGAAATTAAATCAGATGTGAAAAATAGGCTATGCAAAAAATGTGGGCACCCTTGTCATTCTGTTGATTTGAATACCTGTAACTACTTAGCACTGATTAATTGGAACACACAATTGGTTTGGTGAGCTCATTAAGACTTGAACTTCATAGACAAGTGCATCCAATCATGAGAAGGTATTTAAGGTGGCCAATTGCAAGTTGTTGTTCTCTTTGACTCTGAAGATTGGCAACATGGGGGCCTCAAAACAACTCTCAAAGGACCTGAAAACAAAGATTGTTCAACGTTATGGTTTATAAGAAGGCTACAAAAAGCTATCGCAGAGATTTCGCAGAGATTTAAGCTGTCAGTGTCCACTGTGAGGAACATAGTGAGGAAATGGAAGACCACAGGCACAGTTCTTGTTGAGGCCAGAAGTGGCAGGCCAAGTAAAATATCGGAGAGGCAAAGGATGGTGAGAACGGTCAAAAACAGCCCACAGACCACCTCCAAAGACCTACAACATCATCTTGCTGCAGATGGTGTCACTGTGCATCCTTCAACAATTCAGCGCACTTTGCACAAGGGGAAGCTGTATGGGAGAGTGATGCGGAAGAAGCCTTTTCTGCACACACGCCACAAACAGAGTCGCGTGAGGCATGCAAACGCACATTTGGACAAGCCAGCTTAATTTTGGAATAAGGTGCTGTGTACTGATGAAACAAAGATTGAGTTATTTGGTCATAACAAGGGACGTTATGCATGGCGGCAAAAGAGCACAGCTTTCCAAGAAAAACACTTTCTACCCGCAGTAGAATTGGGTGGGGATTCCATCATGCTGTGTGGCCAGTGCTGGTACTGGGAATCTTGTTAAAGTTGAGGGTCGCATGGATTCCACTCAATATCAGCAGATTCTTGGGAATAATGTTGAAGAATCAGTCACAAAGTTGACGTTACGCCGGGGCTGTATATTTCAACAAGACGACAACCCAAAACCCTGCTCAAAATCTACCTGGGCATTTATGCAGAGGAACAAGTACAATGTTCTGGAATGGCCATCCCAGTCCCCAGACCTGAATATCATTGAGAATCTGTGGGATGATTTGAAGCGGGCTGTCCATGCTCGGCAACCATCAAACCTAACTGAACTGGAGATGTTTTTTGAATTGTCCAAAATACCCCCATCCAGAATCCAGGCACTCATTAGAGGCTATGGGAAGCATCTAGAGGCTGTTATTTTAGCAAAAGGAGGCTCTACTAAATATTGATGTGATTTTTCTATTGGGGTGCCCAAATTTATGCACCTGTCTAATTTTGTTTTGACGCATATTGAACATTTTCTGTTAATCCAATAAACCTCATTTCACTACTGAAATATTACTGTGTCCATCAGTTATTTGATAGATCAAAATGAAATTGCTGATCCAAACACCCAATTATTTATAAATGGAAATTATGGAAATTGTCAGGGGTGCCCAAACCTTTTCATACGACTGTATGTGTTTTTTCATTCAGCCTGTCATGCACTCTTAGAGGGGGGTGAAGTACAGCCAGACCAGTCATAACACAGTGACACTAGTGACTTATTGACCTTCTTTACATAAATAACTGTCATCTTCCTCATCCGGCAACCTTAGGGCTGCTTGGCGGACAGAAAAGATCATCCATACACTTCCTAGTACAGTAGAAAGCAATATTCATTAATATCCTTACTAGGTCCAGGTGGAGTTTTGGCCGGCAAAACGGTGGTGACTTCACTCTCACTTCCCGTAGGAGGAGAAAGTCAGGATTTCCTCTTATAGGCCTAAATATTTTTATATGGAACTACTGTTTGACTTGGGTAGTAGTTTTAAAATGGCAGCATATAGCCCTAGTGACCACAATGGGCTGAGTCTATTGGTGGTCCACTCACTCAATGCCATTACATTTACAGATATATAAAGCATGAAATACACAGAGAATCTCACTGTCGATAGACTGCCGAAAGGGACTTATCACAGTGGGAGGCCGTTCCTTCTTTTTAATTTTTGTTTTAACCTTTTACCTTTATTTAACTAGGCTAATCAGTAAAGCACAAATTCTTATTTTCAATGACAGCCTCAGCACATGTACAAGACAAATGTATTACATACTGCTGGTGGTATTGTATTGTATAACACATCAGATACCAGTTCACAGAGCAAACTGTAAACTGGTATCTCAAGGACTCGGTCTAACTAGGCTAACTGCCTTTTTCAGGGGCAGAATGACAGATTTTTACCTTGTCAGCTCTGGGATTTGAGCTAGCTAGCTAGCGAATATGCTAAAATTAGCTAGCAAACATTTGACTATGGGCTGGCACTGGCAGTATGGGATTATGGAGAGTGGATTCACTAGTTTTTTTTTCCATCTTGCTAGGTAGTTATCTAGCTGTGGCCACCTGGCTAGTGTAAACAATGTCTTTCAACAAAATAGCAACATTAGCGCAGCTAGCTAGCTAACATTGGAATCTAGACCATAAACTAATGCTAAGCAACACACACATTGACCTGCATTGCCAAGCAACGCTACTGCCACCTTCCGGTTTGGAGTATTTTAACAAGGCTGAGTGGCTGATGACATTAAGATCTTTGTTGTTTGAAAACAAAAGATATTGACTGCCGACAATCTGTTCAGAGGTGCTAGCTAATTTCCCCCCAACATTGGACACCCACTCGTTAGCTAACATTTTTACGACACCAATAATCATAAAGCATTGATGTCTTGATCAGACACTCTAGCGTTTGGAGGATTAAATCACCTCGAGCTCAACATTTAAATGTCCTGGAAAATAACAGTACGTTTTGCAACTAAAGACACCCTTCTAGCTAGCTGACCACCGATTTTCATTGCGGTTTATTTAAGCTAAGTTAGGTTTTGAGAGTTTTCAAAAAAGTTATACATATACACATTTTGTGGGACACGCTGTGTTTTGTAAAATTCGAATGAGCGACAAACCACGTCATGTAATATCACATTTTTACCTAAATTATTCAAACTAATTTATATGTTAGTATTAAACCATTATTCTTTTGTTTTTGAGAAAGTAGATAATCTTTAAATTAAATAATGAGACATTATTTGGTTACGACACTGAAGATGTTGGTGAAGAATCATTTCTAAGAGTCTACAGGAGGGTGCACTGGGCTACGCAATGAAAAGTTGACAGGCAATTCATTTTTTTACTGGAAGGCTAGCCAACTTTCTAGTAAACACTTTGGGTACAAGGTTGGTGTCTCTTTTTTGAACAAAATAGAAGTTTGCCAATAACTGGGGGCCGTATGCCGATAATATTGGCCGTATTTTTTTGCTAAACCGCTTATCAAAAAGCTGATAGCATGTTTGACATTTCAGTGGAAATACTACTAATTGCTAACCCTTTAGCTAACATTTTTACAACACCAATAATCATAAAACATTAATGGCTTGATCACAAGATAACACTGTTGAAGGTAATATATTTCTTAAACGCTGTTGAACATGCTGATTCAATACAGGGTGCTACGGTAAGTACTGTCGACCCAAGCAAATGCTTGACAATCATACCTGTAGGGCTGGGCGGCATGGACAAAATTAAATGTTTCACATTTTTGGCGGAATGACAGTATTTTATGTTTTTGAATAATAAAGGTTCTAAATATGCTTTCTGAGTATTCATGACCCTAGGGTGTCAACACGTACAGTTGAAGTTGGAAGTTTACATACACTTAGGTGAGTGTCATTAAATCCCGTTTTTCAACCACTCCACAAATTTCTTGTTAACAAACTACAATTTTGGCTAGTCGGTTAGGACATCTACTTTGTGCATGACAAGTAATATTTCCAACAATTGTTTACTGACACATTATTTCACTTATAATTCACTGTATCACAATTCCAGTGGGTCAGATGTTTACATACACTAAGTTGACTGTGCCTTTTTAAACAGCTTGGAAAATTCCAGAAAATTATGTCACGGCTTTAGAAGCTTCTGATTGACTTACATGATGTCAATTAGCCTATTGGAGGTGTACCTGTGGATGCATTTCAAGGCCTACCTTCAAACTCGGTGCCTGTTTGCTTGAAATCATGGGAAAATCAAAAGAAATCAGCCAAGACCTCAGAAAATAAATTGTAGACCTCCACAAGTCTGGTTCATCCTTGGGAGCAATTTCCAAATGCCTGAAGGTACAGTGTTAATCTGTACAAACAATAATACGCAAGTATAAACACCATGGGACCACGCAGCCATCATAACGCTCAGGAAGGAGATGCGTTCTGTCTCCTAGAGATGATCGTACTTTGGTGCGAAAAGTGCAATCAATCCCAGAACAACAGCAAAGGGCCTTGTGAAGATGCTGGAGGAAACAGGTATGAAGTATTTATATCCACAGTAAAACGTGTCCTATATCGACATAACCTGAAAGGCCGCTCAGCAAGGAAGAAGCCACTGCACCAAAACCTCCATTAAAAAAAGCCAGACTATGGTATGCAACTGCACATGGGGACAAAGATTGTACTTTTTGGAGAATTTCCTCTGGTCTGATGAAACAAAAATAGAACTGTTTGGCCATAATGACCATCGTTATGTTTGGAGGAAAAAGGGGGAGGCTTGCAAGCCGAAGAACACCACCCCAACCGTGAAGCACGGGTATGCATCATGATGTGGGGGTGCTTTGCTGCAGGAGGGACTGGTGCACTTCACAAAATAAATGGTATCATGAGAGAGGAAAATTATGTGGATATATTGAAGAAACATCTCAAGACATCAGTCAGGAAGTTAATGCTTGGTCGCAAATGGGTCTTCCAAATTGACAATGACCCCAAGCGTGCTTCCAAAGTTATGGCAAAATGGCTTAAAGACAACGAAGTCAAGGTATTGGAGTGGCCATCACAAATCCCTGCCCTCAATCCTATAGGAAATGTGTGGGTAGAACTGAAAAAGCGTGTGCGAGCAAGGAGGCCTACAAACCTGACTCCGTTACACCAGCTCTGTCAGGAGGAATGGGTCAAAATTCACCCAACTTATTGTGTGAAGCTTGTGGATGGCTACCCGGAATGTTTGACCCAAGTTAAACAATTTAAGGCAATGCTTCCAAATACTAATTGACTGTATGTAAACTTCTGACCCACTGGGAATGTGATGAATGAAATAAAAGCTGAAATATATAATTCTCTCTACTATTATTCTGATATTTCACATTGTTAAAATAAAGTGGTGATCCAAACTGACCTAAGACACAGTATTTTTACTAGGATTAAATTTCAGGAATTGTGAAAAACTGAGTTTAAATGTATTTGGTTAAGGTGTATGTAAACTTCAGACTTCAACTGTAAATTACAAGCGATTTCAATGGACCTTTTCCATTTATACGGTTCAATCCAACTCCAAACTCATTGTGTTCATCTATTCCTGCACTTTTATTTTAATTTCCACTAGGAATGCACAATATATCAGTAAGCATATGGGAATCGGCCGATATTGGCTAAAATTCCAACATCGTCATCGGCCAGATGTCTAGTTTAACGTCTGTGCAAAACTGATGTCAAAGCTGATGTGCATACCTATATAATGTGCAACACAGCATTCCTCATCTAGCCCACATTGTCTGCTGTGTGGAGTTTCATAGGAAGATAACAGAAAGGCCATATGCAATGTTTGTGCTGCTATTATTTCCCGAGGAGGGGAGAAAGTGAAATCTTTCAATACCACAAACCTAACGACTCATTTGAAAGTGCATCACCATTCACCATCATCATTCAGCGACTACTTAGAACAAAAGCAGAGAAAAAAACTAAGCTCACACTTCCAACAAGTTCAAGTAGAGCAGTCATTTGAAAGAGTAAGAACATTTCAGCGAGACAACTCAAAGGTGAAATCCATTAATTCCAACATAAAGGAATTCATTGCCTTTGACAATCAACCATTCTCTATCTTGGATGATGTTGGCTTTCGCCGACTGGTCGAGCACCTCGAGCCCTGGTACACACCAAGTAAGCGCTATTTTTCAGATCTGGCCCTACCGGAGTTGCACAGTATTGTTGAAACGCACATCCATGAGCTACTTGCTATGGGCATCACTGCTATTGGCGGCATTCTTTCTGAGCCTCTTTACTGTGCTGCCACCATGCTCGATGCTAGGTACAAGGACCGCAACTTCGATGCAGACAAGAAATGGGGTTTACGTGAAATGTTGACACAAGTGGATAAGATGGAAAAGGACACAGTGACAGTGTGCACTGATGAAGAGGACCCACGACAGAAGAGGCCACGGACAGACAGCTGAAACGTCACTGCTTGCTATGTATGATGAAATCCTGGTTGAGAATGAAATGATTGAACAAATTAACAGCGAAACAGCATAGTAAGTAAGTTAAAGAAATATGTTTTGATTATGGTTTACTGGTAATGGGGATATATGTAAATGCCAACAAAATACATTTTTGTTCTGTGTGTGTGTTTCAACTATTTACCTGTACTAGAATGCTTAAAAGGCCCGCAAAAATGTTTCATATAGTTATCGGCATCGGGTTTTTTGGCAAGGAAAATATTGGTGTCGTCCAAAAATGTCATATCGGTGCATCCCTAATATCCGCATGATTTGGACAAAAAAAATCTAGGCCTAGTTAATTAAACTGCTGGAATCATGGAAATAAAATGATTTTATAGTCAGAATATGGTGTATAGCACCTTGAGTACATTGTTTATCTTGTCAACAAATTCACAAGCCGGTGAAGAGTTATTGACAGGGTAGGAACCACAGTTTTACTCAGTGTTTCCAGACCCTAATTAGATATTGCATTATATTTTTTACTTCATGTAAAATACTTCATTTTTACTTCATGTAGCTAGCTAGCTATCCAACATATTCATGCTTTGCCAATTCCTCTTTAATAAGACACCATTGCACAAACATGCTTACCTAGGCCTACACCAGCACTGGTACATGCGGAATTAGCTAACTAGCTACATTTGCTCAGCCTCTTAGTACATTTAGCAAGCTAACTAACGATTAGCATTAGCGGCAAACACAAATAGTTTTAGTAATAACTTGCTAAGAAAAGACAAACTAGCAGACAGTAAGATACATAAATAAGTAAATAATAAATAAGTAATTATATAACACTTGTGGAAAGAAGTATGTTACCAGCATTGTTGCATCCATCTGACCATGCGGAGTGAAGGTCAAGAAAGTGCTCGTGACTCTGGACGAGCAACTGCTCTCTCCTTGAGTGACACGGAGATTGCTTGGAGTGGTTAGCAGCATTTAGGAAAAAGAGAAAGATGACTCAAGGAGCAAACTATAAAAACTGACATACGCGCCGGAGTTGAGTATCACATTTAATAAACCAAACATTGAAATACCGTTACAGCGGTTAAGTAAAAACTCAAACCGGTCCGTACATCAATACCAGTGTATATAGTAAAATACGGTATACTGCCCAGTCCTATATGCCAGTGTGTCCGAGCTTTAACACACTCACTAGGGCTTTGAATTGCCAGGGACCCCACAATACAATAGTATCGTGATACTTAAGTGCTGATACGCTATCACAATTCTATATATATTGCGATTCGATACTGCAAATTTATTGCGATTTGATGTTCCAAACATATTGCTCACTATGTCTGCTGCAGAGAGATGCAAGAGAAGATGCAAGAGAAAATGCAAGAGCATGAAAAATTTTGTTTTTATCAGTCATTAAAACATGTTGGCTCACTATTTAAAAAGATGACCGAACAATATATTATTTTGTAATAATTTTTTATCAATACTTGGAGTCAAAGTATTGATATAATATTGTCCTAAATAATATTGCCATATGTAACTATCTTAAAAAAATTATATTTTATTTTTATTTCTCCTTGCTGACACATACACGCACACAGTCAGAATCTTTTGGTTCTTCTATGAGAAGTTACATTGATTGCTGCATCCCCAGCGACGACCATATACTTTATACTGCTGGATATATGCATTGTCTCGAGCTGTATATATTGTAACACTTCAGTGTTGTATTTCTCTGTCTTAATTAACTCTAGCTGTTGTCTAGACTAAAGAACATCAACACTGTCTAGCTGTGCATTATCGGTGTAAATTAACTCTCAAAAGCAGAATGTACTGCAGACTGAACCAGTTGTAGTGATACTGCAGAGGAGGAGGAAGAGTAGGAGGGAGGAAGGAAGTGAGAGTTGGAGCGAGAAACAGATTAAACCCCAGTTCTGGCAGAGCTTCCTCTTTAGAGAGGAGGCCAATAGAGGAAGAGGGGGAAATGTCACCAACAGACCAAACATATTTTCTCCCTCGCTTCCTGTCTTCCCTCTCTTTTCCTCCCTCCATTCAGCATCCGGGATTAGCCCATTTTGCTGCCCTCATCCAGACAGAAAAAATAAATGACATTTTATGTCTGTCTGGACATGTAGTAGCTAGTGAATGGTTTCCACTAGTTATCAAAGCCACAAAGTAAAAATTGGCTATCGTAAAAATGAATGAGAACTTTTATTTGAGTCTTATTTTAAGGTTAGTGTTGGGCATAAGGTTAGCAGTGTGGTTAGGGTTAAAATCAGATTTTAAGAAAATAAATTGTAGAAATAGGTGGAGTTTATGACTTTGTAGATGTGGTAACAGCTGGCTGAAGGAAGGAAGGAAGAACAGACAGACGTTGCTCTCTTTGTGAATGAGAAATGAATTCGGCCTAAAGGCATCAGCATGCTTCAGTTTGGCTGGCGCCTAGCTTGGCGAACTGAACGAGTATGCTCGCATACTACCTACTACCTTAAAAGACCTTCGCTTGAAAAGCAAGAAAAAAGTGGCAGTAGTATTGTTTGTCCATTTTGAGACTGTAGCCAGTATAAACTTCCTCAAAATAGTCACAATTAATTTAAGTAACTCAAAAAATCTGTCATTAATTTTGACAAGGACGTTTTAGTCGCTCAATTTTACATCTAAAGTAAGATGTTTGGTTTAGTATTTCTCAATGGAAAAATGTCCATGATAACGAGTTGAATGACAGACTTTATTGAAGAAGCCCTACTCAAATAAAATAACATTTTATTGGTGCGTATACATATTTATCAGATGTTATTGCGGGTGTAGCGAAATGCTTGTGTTCCTAGATCCAACAGTAGTATCTAACAATTCACAACAATACATACATCTAAAGAATGGAATTAAGAAATATAGACCTATTAGGATGAGCAATGTCAGAGTGGCATTGCCTAGACTACAGTCTGAACATATGAAATTAGTAAAATGGTATGTAAACATTATGAAAGTGACCAGTGATAGCATGTCTACGTACATAGAGCAGCATCCTCTACTGTTGACCCTTCACCAACAAAGGGGCTACTGACTTCGGCTACCGACTTTGGCTTGCCTCCAGAAAAAAAGTTATGTGCCCGAACAGCTGAAAAACCCCTCAAACAAACAACAGAATGTCGTCATAATATATGCACACACTCTTCCGAACTGTTTCGGCTGGGAAGCATGTGGACCCCTTAATGCAGTGGTATTCAACGTCTAGTTCAGGACCCCCAATAGGGTCACGGGGAACTGCAGTGGGGTTATTGTATTATACAATATACAAACATTTTTTGAGACATTTTCTTGATTACATTTTCTTGATTAAATGTAGTTATCGGTTTCTTTTCATCTCTCTTCAAAATGATGATGCAATGAATTCAGTGTTATTTGTTGATGTAAAAAAAAATAAGGTTGTGCCATTAGATTTTGGGTGGGGGTTCACGAGAAATTCCCAGAAATTATAGTGGGAAAAATGGGGTACCCGCTGAAAGAGAATTAATACCACTGGTCCAAACGACTGTCAGAAGAGAGAGGGAATGATACCTCTGCTCCACTGGCCTAAATTGGGTTTGGACCCCTCATTTGCAGATGGTGTGGTCCCTTTCCTTGTTCTATCGCTTCCTTGGCTTGTGTTTGCTGAGATTCACTCGGCATATGTGAAGATTAAGACAAAAAATACAACAACAAGCGTTGTCGGACTATGTGTGTGCCAGACCTGGGATAACTATAGTTTTAACTATGTTTTGTGGAAAGCAACTCTTTTTTTCCCCCCCAGGGGAACAAATAGTTACTTTGGAGGTGACTTCAACTATTTGAATACAGATCCAAAAAATGGCTACTTTTCAAATCTATTTGAATACAGATCTCTGGAAGTGACTACTTTTCTGAAACTATTGGATTGGCTACCTTCAACTAATGGCAGGGCTGTATCTGGAACTAGATGTGGAAGATAGATATGAATAGAGCACATATCCAACCAAATATATTTTACCAACAAATTCCAAGAATCCTTAAATAATATAAAGTCAACTTGGAAAATGATCAATCAACTGTTGAATAAGAAAAATATATCTACAACTATTCCATTGCAATTTATTGTTGGAAATAAGACCTGTAGTGATCCTGATGTGAATTTAATAACTTTTTTGTGAATGTGGGTTCCCCTCTGTCAAAGAAAATGTAGAAAACTGATGGAAATCCCTTGGATTACATGAAGGGACATTTCCCTTCTCTGCTTCAGTTGCCTCTTTGGTGAAATCAGTGTAGTGTCTTCCTTGATTACTGAGCCTCTAATGTATATCTCAACCAAATCTAACTGGTAAATCTGTGGATCCAAGATATTTCACAAATTATTGCCCAATATCTCTACTACCATGTTTTTCTAAAATCCTAGAAAAAAAAAGTATATAAAAGAATGTTGGAACATTTTAAATCAACACAGTATTCTATATGATGACCAATATGGTTTTTGTAAAACCTACTTCTCAGATGGCTCTTTTGCATCTTGTAGATAAAATCTTTACAGCCCATAACAACAATGAATACGCTCTTGGCGTCTTTTTAGATTTACCCAAAGCGTTTGACACAGTTTATCATTAAATATTACTTTCTAAATTGCATTATCACAGTTTTCATAATCATACCTATAGTTGGTTATATAGTTATGTTGATGATAGAGAATAATTTCTTTATGCAAACGGCTGTGCATCTACCAGGGCCAAGATATCTTGTGGTGTGCCACAGGGTTTGATAATTGGACCTTTGTTATTCGTAAACTTTATCAATGACCTTGCGGCTGTGTATACTACAGTACTTCCCATTGTCTTTGCTGATGATACCAATTTGATTTTTATCACAGAAACGTTTTGATTCACTAATTAATGAAGCCAACTCGGGTATGGCCAAATTTTCTGAACGCTTCCAGATAAACAAATTAAATTTAAATGTTTAAAAAAATCCTATTTTATTGTATTCACTTGTAAGAATAAGAAATATACAGAACCAGTCAAAAGTTTGGACACACCTACTAATTTGAGGGGTTTTCTTTATTTTGACAATTTTCTTCATTGTAGAATAATAGTGAAGATATCAAAACTATGAAATAACACATATGGAATCATGTAGTAACCAAAAAAGTGTTAAACAAATCAAAATATATTTGAGATTCTTCAAAGTAGCCACCCTTTGCCTTGATGACATCTTTGCATGCTCTTGGCATTCTCTCAACCAGCTTCATTAGGAATGCACTCACACATCTGACCGATCTGTGTTACAGGTGCATGGTAACAATGAAATAACATTAAAGAAAATATAAACCCACATGCTGCATTTGCTAATTCACTGTTCTTTATTAAGCTTTACATAGCTACCTCTGATGAAGGCATTGAGGAAGATATGTAAAGAATAGTGATACTAGCAAGAGCAGTGTGCAGGTTTCTCTTTTTCTTTCATGTTATTTCATTGTTACCATGCCCCTGCAACAAAGATAACTCAGATGTGCGAGTGCCTTTTTTGAACATGTTAACACTTGGCAACAAGTTCTTATACATGTGTAGCAACATAGGACTTTGGAAATGGCTTTATAAGTGCGTAACAATGGAGTTATTAGATAAGTGGAATAAGGAACAGTTACTGTTCCTCGTGTACAGTAGTTACATAAACTCAGCTCAGTATTAAATAACAACGTGATAATAAAATGTTGCTCTAAAGGTAATTCGTTTAATTACAGTTACTGTATTACCTTGTCTCATTATGAAAATATATTTGTTAGTAATTTTGAAGCTATAAAAGTGCTCTACTCCAATGTTGAGGTGATTCCATTTCCCTCATGTATTTCATTATAGGCTATAGGCCCCTCAAAGTCAACTCGAGACCTCGAAGCCAGTTCCACTGCTTTTTTTTCTTCATTGTTCCCTCTAATCACCGACTGATTTTGACCTGAGACACCAGGTGGGTGCAATTAAGGATCATCTAGAACAGGAAACCAGTAGGCTCTGGACCTCGTAGGGTAAAAGTTGAATAACCCTGCTGTAGGCTATATTAAGATTAATATCTAAGAGACCTCTCAGACCATGTGCTTGTGATCATATACACTGCATGACCAAATGTATGTGGACACCTGCTCGTCAAACATCTCATTCCAAAATCATGACCGTCAATATGGAGTTGGTCCCCACTTTTCTGCAAAGGATTTCCACTAGATGTTGGAACATTGCAGCAGGGACTTGCTTCCATTTAGCCACAAGCATTAGTGAGGTCTGGCACTGATGTTTGGCAATTAGGCCTGGCTTGCAGTCGGCGTTCCAATTCATCCCAAAGGTGTTTGCTTGGGTTGAGGTCAGGGCTGTGTGCAGGCCAGTCAAGTTCTTCCACACCAATCTCGACAAACCATATCTGTATGGACCTCACCTCACTTTGTGAACGGGGGAATTGTCATGCTGAAACAGGAAAGGGCCTTCCCCAAACTGTTGCCACAAAGTTGGAAGCACAGAGTCGTCCAGAATGTCATTGTTTGCTGTAGCGTTACGATTTCCCTTCAGTGGAACTAAGGGGCCTCCCCCAAACCATGAAAAACAGCCCCAGACCATTATTCCTACTCCACAAAACTTTACAGTTGCCACTATGCATTCGGACAGGTAGGATTCTCCTTCCATCCGCCAAACTCAGCTTTGTCCATCGGCCTGCCATATGGTGAAGCGTGATTCATCACTCCAGAGAACGCATTTCCACTGCTCCAGAGTCCAGTGGCGGCGAGCTTTACACCACTCCAGCCTACGCTTGACATTGTGCATGGTGATTTTAGGCTTGTGTGCGTGCGGCTGCTCGGCCATGAAAACCCATTTCATAAAGCTCCCGACGAACAGTTCTCTTGCTGACGATGCTTACAGTGGCAGTTTGGAACTCAGTAGTGATTAGGATTGCAAAGGGTTGTAAACTTTCCAGTAAACTTTAATCATTTTTCTGGAAATTTTCCATGGGAAGTTAAGCCCCGGAATTTGGGAAATTTTGCTTAAATTCATCAAAAAAGTTATCTGATGACAGTGAACCTGTTTTGTGGGATACACAAGGCAATTCTAGGTCTTGTGGCATATTTTTGTTAAACGGTCCCCAATTCAATGGAATTGCAACCCTCTGCATGCACAGTGCACTCTTCCTTCACATGTACAGCTGATTCTCAAGATCTTGCCCACTAATGAGATCCTATTGAGTTCTCACTACTACACTGTCTGAGCCAAGGCCTACATGTTTCTGGTAAGTTTTGATTACAATACTGGGTGGGGTTAATATATTTTATGACACACATGCTTTTTTGTTAACTAATAAATAGTAGCCTACAGCAAAGTGTGTTTAAATAATTTCTAACTTGTTAACAATTTCTGCTAGTTAGTTTTTGCTACCATGTGGGTTTTAGCTTGCTTTAGCCTGCTAACTGAGTGTTAATTCACCTGTTTCCATACATGTTTCATTTTAAAACATTTATCTTACAAAGGAGTTGTTTAAGCTAACTGCTTAACTATTTATCTGTAATGGAATTGTATTTGCTTTTTTAATGTTTTTTTCTTCTAATCTTTACAGGAAATTGCCACGGGCACTATCTGATGTGTGGAGACATTTCACTTTAGCTAATGTAGAAGGAAAAGCTGTGTACATTTTCAAATTACTGTGCCAAATCATATGTAAAGAAAGCAACAAAGATACAGAATCATCTGGCCAAGTGCATAAAGTTCCCTCAGCGCTGACAACAAGCAACCTCTCACAAAAGTCCCTCTACTTCTATTTGAGGTGAAAATTATGAATCAGACGCCTTATCGAAAGCAACAGCTCATGGTCCTACTGGAATCAGAAGTTTTGTTGACTCAATGCTGATGAATGTCTTGCTCGAGCTGTGTTTGCAACTGGTTCACCTCTGATGCTCACAGGCAGTGTGTATCGGAAGAGATTTCTGAATGTTCTTTGCCCAGCATACACCCCTCCAACCAGACATGCTTTATCTACTCATTTGCTGGATACAGAGTTCAAATGTGGTCAAACAAATCATAAAGAAAGCAGACTGTATTGCTATCATCTCTGATGGGTGGTCGAATGTTCGTGGGCAAGGAATAATTAACTACATCTCCACCCCCAACCGGTCTTCTACAGACACAAGGGACAACAGACACACCGGTCTCTACATTGCAGATGAGCTGAAGGCAGTCATCAATGACCTTGGACCACAGAAGTTATTTGCACTGGCGACAGACAATGCTGCGAACATGAAGGCTGCTTGGTCTAAAGTGGAGGAGTCCTACCCTCACATCACACCCCTTGGCTGTGCTGCTCATGCATTAAATCTGCTCATCAAGGACATCATGGCACTGAAAACAATGGATACACTCTACAAGAGAGCCAAAGAAATGGTTAGGTATGCAAAGGATCATGAAGTTATAGCAGCAATCTAAGTGAGAAGAATAAGAGCACCACATTGAAGCTGCACAGCAACACACATTGGGGTGGTGTTGTCATCATCGAGTCTCTCCAAGAAATGGCCATATCACAGTATGCCGATATGGACAGCCAATCAAGAGGATCCTCCTGGATGATGTATTTTGGGAGAGAGTGGTAAGCAGCCTGAAACTGCTGAAACCTATAGCAGTAGCCATTGCACGGATTGAGGGAGACCATGCCATCCTGTCTGATGTTCAGACTCTGCTTGCAGATGTAAGAGAAGTACACTTCCAAGCAAGGGCTTTGGGATGAAGATGCAATATGGCAGTCATGCCAACATATCTCATCAGCCACCTGCTGGAAAGGACTTTATGGATCTGAGGCTCCTTCCCCTGTTGCCTCCATTGTCCTCCAAATCCCACCAACATCAGCCGCCTCAGAGCGCAACTAGTCCTTGTTTGGGAACACACACAACAGGCTGACCAATACAAGGGTTGAAAAATTGGTGCCATCCGGGAAAATGTTGGGCTTTTTGAGCCTCTCAACAAGGCTGGAAAGTGACATTGAAGATGAGGCCTCAGAGTTTGATGTTCAAGAGGTGTACATTGAGGAGGTCCAGGGAGATGACATGGAAGTCTGAGAGGAAGACAACCAAAGTTTTAGTTTCTAGTCTATCATTTTACAGATGTACTGTATGTTGAAAATGTTTTTGGGAGATGTGATGGATCATTGGGGATCATTCAATATTCCCTTTCTTTGGTTGTTCAGTGAAACCATCCCATGTGAAGAGTGAACTAATTTAATTAAAGTTCAATTTGTAACTAAATTATATGTTTTTTATTTCAATTGGAAGGATTTAATCATTTGCAATTATGTCTACTTATGGTAAGGTAAAAGGTTTATGTTTTTGTCTCCATTTGATATGGTAAATATATCCAAATACATTTAAATGGCATTTATATTAATTTGCATATATTCCCATTAATTCCCACGGAAAGTTTCTACCTCTGAGTATTCCCCAAAATGTACAACCCTAGTTAGTAGTGAGTGTTCTAATCAAGGACAAACGACCCCATTCTGTGAGATCGTCTGTCCTTCAACACTCAACGGTCCTGTTCTGTGAGCTTGTGTAGCCTACCACTTTGCAGCTGAGACGTTGTTACTCCTAAACATTTCCACTTCACAATAACAGCCCTTACAGTTGTCCGGGGCAGCTCAAACAGGGCAGACATTTGATAAACTGACTTGTTGGAAAGGTGGCATCCTATGACAGTGCCACATTGAAAGTCACAGCTCTTCAGTAAGGCCATTCTACTGTCATTGTTTGTCTTTGCAGATTGTATGGCTGTGTGCTTGATTTTATACACCTGTCAGCAGCAGGGGTGTCCACATACTTTTGTGTTTATATAGCTTATATAAACTAACTTTTTTGTAGTTTTTGGTTGTTCATCAAATATTTCGCAGCTATCAAATAAACATATTATATATATATATATATTTTTTTTTTTTTTTTTTTGTGCATATATTCAAATGCCTTAAAATATTCTTTGGTTTCTGAGAGGTATTCAAAATACTTTCTGAGACCTGTATTTGGATATAATAGAAAATAGTTGCCTTCTAGTTAACTCGATATAAACTATATCCGATTACCTCAAGGAATTAATAAGTTGGTCTTTTAATATCTTTTTTTTACAAAATGCAGCTATTTCTGCCCAGTTCTGGTGTGTGAATTTGTGCACCTGTATTCTTGTGTGTGTTTGCACTTTGGAGTCAGCACATAGATGTGTGACACGACGCCAGTGGAAGTCGGTTTTCACACTTAGCACTCAAGTGTGACGTCCAAAGACACCATCTCTAATAGTACCTTCTGCTACACTTATTCTGCAATGTTATCTTCAAATCAAATTTTATTGGTCATATACACATGGTTAGCAGATGTTAATGCCAGTGTAGCGAAATGCTTGTGCTTCTTGTTCCGACAGTGCAGTAATATCTAACAAGTAATCTAACAGTTCCACAAAAACTACCTTGTATACACAAATGTAAAGGGATGGAATAGGAATATGTACATATAAATATATGGATGAGCGATGACTGAGCGGCATAGGCAAGATGGAATAAAATACATTACTCATCTCATATACTGTAAGATATGTAAACATGATTAAAGTGCCATTATTTAAAGTGACTACTCACGTCGCCCACGGAGAGGGAAAGGGGGGGCCCGCAGTCCTTGGTAGCGGGCCGTGTCAGTGGCACTGTATTATCCTCAAAGGGTGCAAAGAAGGTGCTTAGTTTCTCTGGAAGCAAGACGTCGGTGTCCGTGACATGGCTGGTTTTCTTTTTGTAGTCCGTAATTGCCTGTAGACCTTGCCACATATGCCTCGTGTTTGAGCCATTGAATTACGACTCTACTTTCTCCCTATTCCGACATTTCACTTGTTTGATTGCCTTGCGGAGGGAATAACTACACTGTTTATATTCGGCCATATTTCCAGACATCTTTCCATAGTTGAATGCGGTGGTTCGCGCTTTCAATTTTGCGTGAATGCCGCCAACTATCCACGGTTTCTGGTTAGGTAGGTTTTAACATCATCTCCAATGCACTTCCTTATAAACTCACTCACCGTGTTATTCTTTGAGGCTTCCCGGAACATATCCCAGTCCGTGTGATCGAAACAATCTTGAAGTCGGCATTTGATAGTGAGGAATTCTAGGTCGGGTGAGTAGAAGGACTTGAGTTCCTGTATGTTGGTATGATTACACCATGAGTCGTTAATCATGAAGCATACACCCCCACCCATCTTCTTACAAGAGAGATGTACCAACTCCGACAACATATCCCAAGAGAGCCATATTTCCGTGAAACAGAGAATGTTACAATCTCTGATGTCTCGCTGGAATGCAACTCGTGGCCTAATTTTGCCCACCTTGTTGTCTGGAGACTGGACATTGGTGAGTAGTGTTCTCGGAAGAGGTGGGTGGTGTGCACGCCTACGAAGTCTGACCAGGAGACCGCTCCGTCTAACTCTCCTGGGTCTGCCTTTGGGATTAGATCCAATGTCCTGGGTGGTGGTCCGAACAAATGATCCGCTTCGGGAAAGTCATATTCCTCGTCGTTATGTTGGCAAGTTGACGTCGCTCTTATATCCAATAGTTCTTCACTTCAGATTTTCTGGGCTAACATTGTGAGAAATAATACATAAAAAAACTAATTACTGCATATTTCCTAAGGACTCTAAGCGAGACGACCATCTTTGCCGGCGCCAAAAGGGGACCTTTGTCACGTCTCGACCGCTACCTCCGGAGGTCGTACATGACACTCGCCTGACAGTTGCCCCCATCTAAGCAGGGCAGTGTAAACAGAATTGTCTCGTTGAGCCAACACTCTTACAGTAAATGTTTTAATAGCATAGCAATGTTTTTGTAATGTACAGATATTTTCCTTATTTTTTCCCACTTGTTTTTTAAAATAGTTTTTTAAAATTGTAGTAACAGCCTGTTACATTATGAAATTGTCACCGTAGCTTTAAAATCAAGAGTATATATATATTTTTTGCTTGACAGCACTGAACCATCGAGGTCCAGGCAAGAAGCAACTTTCCAGGGAATTATCAAAGTTTTCAGTCACAATTTGCTTTTACCTCGTATTATGACTTCCTTGATATTTATAAATATTAATCCTGGTTTATTAGAAGGTCACTTAAATATGGTAGCTAGTGTAAGCGTATGAGCTCCTATCTCGCTGTGGTTCAGCTAAGCGTCAGCATTCAGCTACAGCCAGCACGTTTATTTCGTTTAGTTAGCTCTGTAGCCTATTTTATAATATGAATGACACTGTATGGTAATGTTACTGTACTTTTATGGGAGGTGTAAACATTCATTATTGATCTGTTAAGTAACAATACTTGATCATGAAGCATGTTCTTAGCTAGCTAGCAAGTAGGAGTTAGCTGTGTATTGTCAGCTAATTTAATGTGTACAGAAGAGAGAATGAATCCTTTAATTGTCTACAATGCTGGTGGATTGTTGCATTATTCAAGAGTGTAACATGTTTCAGAAGAAAGGTTGCTTGGATTGTTAAATCGTTTGTACTTACTGCTTTGTGGCTACTGTAATATTTACAGTCAATTTTAGCTGCAGACCAATAATGTCGCGTTGCCAGCTACAACGGGCAGGGATGTAATGTGAATTGAAAAGTAGATATCTCTTTTGCCACTCCACTCCTTAGACACACCTTTTTATGTTTTATTTAACCTTTACTTAACTAGGCAAGTCAGTTAAGAACAAATTCTTATTTTACAATGACGACCAACTCCGGTCAAACCCTCCCCTAATCTGGACATTGCTGGGCCAATTGTGTGCCACCCTTTGGGACTCCCGATCATGGCCGGTTTGTGAAACAGCCCGTAATCGAACCAGGGTCTGTAATGATGCCTCTAAAACAAATCTGAAATCTCTTCCACGTTTGATATTCACTTTTTCTGTGCCTTTTTGACTAAGTGTTTCCCTTGTGTTTTTCAAATCAATTTTGTACTTCAGAAGTTGACAATAGATTCATACTCTCAAAACTATCCTAGCACTTTATTATGAAGTTATATAATCTCATTGCCTGATATTGACTTACCCTTGTTGGAAAGTGTGTGTGTGATATCTACAGTGCTAACACCAGTAGCTGGCCTGAGCATGATGGTATATGGTGATATGTAGTGTTTTTGTGTTGATGATTGTAGCACAGTCTGGCCTTAGTGTTTTGACCATGTTATTAACCAAGCCAGCAGCGGGTCTTTGCCAGGTTCTTTCTCCTTTTCTATCCCTCTCCTGCTTGTTTTCTGTCTATCTAACTCCTTTCTTCTCTCTCCTTTCAAATACCTCTCTTGCAAATATCTCCTCCCTTTTATACACTGAGTGTATAAAACATTGGGAACAACTTCCAAATATTGAGTTGCACCACCTTTTGCCCTCAGAACAGCCTTAATTCGTAGGGGCATGGACTCTACAAGGTGTTGAAAGTGTTCCACAGTGATGCTGGCACATGTTGACTCCAATCCTTCCCACAGTTGTGTCAAGTTGGCTGGATATTCTTTGTGTGGTGGGCCATTCTTGATGCACAAGGGAAACTGTTGCGTGTGAAAAACCCAGCAGCGTTGCAGTTCTTGACGCACTCAAACCGGTGCGCCTGGCACCTACTACCTTACACCGTTCAAAGGCACTTCATTCTTTTCTCTTGTCCATTCACTCTCTGAATGACACACAGGCACAATCAATGTCTCAGTTGTCTCAAGGTTTTAAAATCCTTCTTTAGCCTGTCTCCTTCCTTCTACAGTGAATGACGTGGATTTAACAGGTGACATCAATAAGGGATCATAGCTTTCACCTGGTCAGTCTGTCATGGAAAAAAGCATGTTTTGTACACTCAGTGTATATAGTCTGTATAGAATGTGTTCCCCCCTCCCTCTCTTACCTCCCTTCTCTTTCGGATGGTAAGACAGTGTGATCCCAGGACTGAGGGGAGGAGAAAGGAAAGAAGGAGAGGATTGAGGAGGGGAAGAGAGCTGCCTGCCTGGAATCCATTACCCAGTGAGGCCTCAGTGTTTCACTGTGGGAACCTTATTGATCTGCCTCCTCTATAATTATTCCACTTACACAATCCCCCCTCTCTCGCTCCATCTCTCTTTCTCGTGTCACTCCCTCCCTTTATCCGCCTCCTCCTTTAGCTACTTTCACTGGATCCCTTTCCCCCTCTACCTTCCTCCCTCCCTCCAGCTTTCTGTACTTTTTCTCTGTCAAGTTTTCACTCTTCTCCCTATTTCTCTCTCCTCTCTTAAAATGAAAAAGTTGTTTTACTCTTTCTGTATGCATGTAGCAGTCAGAAACTGGCGTTGGTGCACTGATGTGCTAAGGTTGTGCCTTGCATAACACAGAGCCTATGATATCAAACAACCAAGTACCAAAATTGACACCTCTCACTGTGTGTGTCTGAGAGAGCAAGTGAGCAAATATTGTGTTTGAGGTGAAAGCTGTGTATATGTCAAATCAAATACTCCACCCAAAGCATGACTGTGACATCCTCTCACACCTCAGGAAGCCCAAAACACACACTCACACAGCGTGAGTGTGTTTCTCAAGCAGCCAGTGTGTTAAGACCAGCCCCAGAGCAGGGTCTTACAGTATGCGGAGGAGAGAGAGATGGAAGGGGGAGCTCTGTAAGCATTGATTTTTCTATTTTAGCCTCCTCGCTGCTCCCATCCCAACTCCCCCTGGGCCTGCCACTGTGTGTGTGTGTGTACACGTTTGTGCACGCGCTTCTCCATGCTTCAAGGTTGCCTGTCTGTCTGTCTGTGGGGTGTGTTTAGCTCTGGGGAACAAGTTGTCCTTGGAGTGCAGGTTAGAGCATCACACCACTAACACTTCTTTTTACTGCAAGTTTCCCCCCTGTGACGCCCAGTAGCCTGACAAGAAAAAAGGGGTCTTGGTGGGAATTTGATGTTGTGTTTTCCGTGATGTCATTTGTTGTGAAGGAAATGGGTCTCTTTTGCCGGTATGACTATAGCTGTGCCGTCACTCATAAAAGGTGGTTTTCAGAGATGACTTACGTCAAATGTTTTGCGTCTTATGTTTTCAGATATGACTAGGCCCATGTGCTGGCACGAGGATACTGTTTTCATGACAAATAACAGGTTTTGTTTGTAGCTAGGCTACGTGGTGGATGGGGAGTTGTATGAATAGGCCTTGGTGTGAGCTGTGAATGAGTTGAAACGCCTGATTTAGCGACTCTGTCTTTCTCTCTCTGGTGATAAGGCGTCCCTCCTCGCCACCTGCCTGTGTTTGGACACTGTGTCACATGGTCTCACACTGCCAAGGCCACTAGGACAGCAGCTGCCTCAAACACTCAGCCTCTCTCTCTCTCTCTGTGTGTGTGTGTGTGTGTAACCAGGTGTTCTTTCTCATCTCCTACCTGAGACATGTGTCTCTTTGTTTATGTGTAGACTGTGTATTGTTGCACGGTATACCGGTTTCCCCGGTAATATCCCGGTACCAAAACTTGATACTTATGATACCAACATTTTAGAAAACCGTAGTACCGTTTCATATGATGCTACCAACATTTTCAGTCCTACTGATGTAAAGATCCTGCTGACTCGTACCAAATAAAGGCCAGTTTGGTTCACAATTTGAATTTAAGCAACAGCAATCCTGTATGTGCAGGTCCTTTAAAATCCACTTCACGTTCATGCGCATATGCATATCACGTGTGGCAGCTGTAATCAGCCAGCCGCATCCCTTACCAGGCCTCACTCACCTGCTTCTTTCCGTCCGCTCTTCATGCGAAACTATTCCTCCATCAGTTAAAAAAAATATAGAATTTAGCAATGATGGCGAGGGGGGGTGCAGACCCTGATGAGTCTTCTGTTAGATTTATACATTTGTTCCATTGGAGCCTGTTATAACCAAGAGCACAGGCCAGTTTGAGAATACTTTTTTTCAAGTTCACTGTCATACAGCCTCTGAGTGTCAGAAAGAGAAAATAGACATGCATGCTTTACAGCAAAGAAAGCATCTCGTCTCTAGCCTAAATAGTTAAGAAAATATGACCCATATTACCAGAGATTCCTTTTTATATCATTTCACAAACCATGTTGAGGGCCATTATAAAGTAATCCTGGATAATTATTAGTTTGATAACAGACAACGTCGTTCCAGGGGTGGGCCCTGGAACCCAATCAGATAAAAACAAAAATGACAACCAAAATACTCCTCTCTAGTGTTCTATGACAGTATACACTGAACAGTTTGAAGTAAAATTCAATGTGTTGTATTGAGTAGAAGTGTGTATTTCAGTGAGAGGGTTTTGCGTAGCACAGAAAACAGGAACAAGCGTCCGGGGAACCGGACGAATAGGACACCAGGCCACTGATTTTTTTCCCCCTCCCCGCCGTGGCATCGTGAAACTACTCGATATCATGAGACTGTACTTGGCCTGGTATTGTATCGTTAGTAACATTTTGGTATTGTGACAACACTAAAACTGTGTGTGTTTGTGTGCGAATGTTTTATGCTGTGTGTGTTTAGCGGTTGATAAGTGGCTTACTTAGTTCTCTCTTTTCTCTGCTTGCAGGAAGTTTGAGGAGCGCCCTCAACCACAGCGCTTAACAAGGTGAGTGAGCGCACCTACTCATACACACACTTCACACACACTCCCCACCTCCATTTCCCGTCTTCAGATAATTCATTACTATGAGCTTGGCCTATGAGCTATGGATCATTTCCATGTAAAAGGACCCTTGAGCACAAACATGAAGTTCATAGGAGCATATCGAATTGGGTGTCAAATGAAAGGTAATATGAAGTGTATATGAAGGCATATATACATTTTTCAACCATTTTCCCATCTTAGAAATTAGGCATGATTTCCGTTCAAACAGGTGGGAAAGGGATCTTAGAAAACATCTACCAGAAAAGTCTTAAGGTATTAGAAATGCATCAAAACACAATCATTTTGAAGTAAAGACCCGTGCCAATATCAACACTTATATTTAGTTTTCGAGAAAGGATTTGGCTTCTGTGAGTTAAAAAAACCCATTGCCTTGTAATTCTGTTACCAAAAACCAACATGTCTTGTAAGATATTTTCTAATTTCTCTCCCTCATGAAGAGACAGGATAATGAAAGTTCACAGAAGTAACAACTAAAGGTAGACCTACCAATTAGTTATAGTGTTTCTACTGATATACATTTATGTTTATGAATTATTAAGTGATTCAATCTCGTCATTCTGTTACCAAATCGGTAGTGGAATTACCAAAACATCAGTAACAGAATTACTGTAATTGAATTGGTTACAATGGGAAATCATAGTAGTCACACACCACAGTTAGGTCACCTGCTACTGTCCTCCCTTCTACTGGCATACTGTTTTATTATTTCATTTCTCATGTCTAGTGGTCAAAGTGAGAGTGTTTAAACAGTCTGAACATTCTCTCTCTCTCTCTCTCTCTCTCTCTCTCGTTAATATTACCTCTCTCTCTCGTTAATATTACCTCTCTCTCTCGTTAATATTACCTCTCTCGTTAATATTACCTCTCTCTCTCGTTAATATTACCTCTCTCTCGTTAATATTACCTCTCTCTCGTTAATATTACCTCTCTCTCTCTCGTTAATATTACCTCTCTCTCGTTAATATTACCTCTCCCGGCTCTTACTGACAGCTACCCATTTAGCCCCCTCTCTTTCCATTTACTGTAATCAGTATCTTCGCACCGACTGACACCAGACGTTGAAAAGTAGTTGAAATTTGGGGGCAGTCCGCCCTAGCCTAGATTTCAACGTCCATAGATGTAGATCTTTGGTCCGGACCGGCCTTGAATTGGTCAAAACATAGACGTTCACGATTGGTGACCGGACCAAATCTGAACCAATAATAGACGTCTATGTTTTACAAGTTTGGACAGAACAGAACAGTGAAGCACTGTAGGGATGTGTTATTCAAATATCCGAACGGACATTAGTATTCAAATAAAAATATAGGCCTATTTTAACACATGCTTTTTCTAAATTAATTTAAAATATCCATGTGAAGTTGTTACATATAAAAATATGCCATGACATTTCAAATTATTTTAATAAAACAACCAACTTTTTAATGTAATATTCATGACGTGCGCGGTGCGCCTAAAAAAAAAAGTAGCCATCACGTGTGTAGCTTGTTCTTTATGTTAGCCAATAAGAGGCAATGAGGCTCAATGTGTAGTAAGTCGAGTGAGAGTTCACTAATGCAACGCAAGATGGAATAAAATGTACAAAATTAAAAGTTAGCAAAATAAGAATGAGTAGGATACAACGAGCAACCAACAGGTAGGCGGTTGTTTTATCTGACTGGGGTTGGGTGAGAAACAGGAACATGTTGCATGCACACAATAATGCGATTATTCTGGATAGTGAAGTTAATATAATAGTTTGTTTCAAACGTTTACACTCTATGCAAGAAGAACAATATCCCTAATAATCCTGTTGACATGGACACATCCGAAATTATTTTTGCGAAGACTATTTGATTCTGAGTTGAGATGTATATTAAGTTTGTATGTGAAAACTATAAGATGGATACTTTTAGTTTTTCGGAACTCACTTCACTTGCACATGAGGGAAGCTTATGCTAACCGATTAAGCTGTTTACATGTTCTAATAATTTGAAAGATTATTCAGAAAAGCAGGTGTTTTAATTGGCATATGCATAATTCAATAATGGCCATAGACCAATTAAGATAGGCAGAGTAAGATATTTACATGACTAATGCTATACTCAGCCTTCTGCCATAATGTTATCTATCAAATCTAATTATTAGTGTGCATATAAACATAATCATTGTGGGCTACTACAAGTTAGCTACTTTTGGCTGTAGCCTAGTTGCCTTGGCATCTCTGTCTCTCACTCGGTCTGCTTGCTCCCAACACTGCCTCCTCTGCAGTGGCAGCAATAGAGCGCCAGACCCTCCCTCACGCAGCAATGCTCAGGTTAAAAACATAAGTACAAAAATAAATAAACATGTATTTAAATTATCTTGATAGCTGACACATGTATGATACTATTCAAATAGGGAAATTATTTCAAACCCCCTTCCCTAAAACACAGTAAAGTACAATAAAGTAAAAAATAATAATTGCATTGTAAAGTAAAGTAGACTTTACTGTATTATACTGTACTCTTGTACCGAACTCTATGATAATTGGGATATTTAAAAAAAAAAAATTATGAACAGAACAGATGCTCAATTAAGTTCTGTGTCCATACGTGTTAAGAGAAGAGAGAGAACGACATCAGTTGGCAACTCGCTTTGTGAATTGCAGTATGTCATAAAAATACATTTTAAAAAACATGTTTATCATGAAAGAGATCATTGACTTTCAACATGACATCGTCATAGCATGCCATTTTTCCAACAAGTCAGTTCATCAAATTTCTGTCCTGCTAGAACTGCCCTGGTCAACTGTAAGTGCTGTTATTGTGAAGTGGAAACGTCTAGGAACAACAACGACTCAGCTGCGAACAGCTGAGGACTGAACCACGTAGCGCGTAAAAATAATCTGTCCTTCGTTGTAAAACTCACTACCGAGTTCCAAATTGCCTCTGGAAGCAACGTCAGCACATTAACTGTTTGTCTGGAGCTTTGTGAAATAGGTTTTCATGGCCGAGCAGCCACACACAAGTCTAAGATAACCATGCGCAATGCCAAACGTCGGTTGAAGTGGTGTAAAGTTCGCAGCCATTGGACTCTGGAGCAGTGGATATGCGTTCTCTGGAGTGATGAATCATGCTTCACCATCTGGCAGTCCGACGGACAAAGTTGGGTTTGGCGGATTCCAGGAGAAAGCTACCTGCCCAAGTGCATTGTGCCAACTGTGAAGTTTGGTGGAGGAGGGATAATGGTGTGGGGCTGTTTTTCATGGTTCGGTCTAGGCCTCTTAGATCAAGTGAAGGGAGATCGTAACACTACAGCATCAATGAAATTCTAGACGATTCTGTGCATCCAACATTGTGGCTACAGTTTGGGGAAGGCCCTTTACAAAGCAAGATCCATACAGAAATGGTTTGTCGAGATCAGTGTGGAAGAACTTGTCTGTCCTGCACAGAGGCCTGACCTCAACCCCATCGAACCATTTTGGGATGAATTGGAACACCGACTGCGAGCCAGGCCTACTCGCCCAACATCAGAGCCCGACCTCACTAATGCTCTTGTGGCTGAATGGAAACAAGTCCCGGCAGCAATGTTCCATCATCTAGTGGAAAGCCTTCCCAGAAGAATGGAGCTTGTTGTTGCAGCAAATGATGGACCAACTCCTTTTTAATGCCCATGATTTTGGAATGAGATGTACCACTAGCATGTGTCCACATACTTGTGTTCATGTAGTGTAAATATCATTAGCTTCTATAACTTTTCAATCTGTTTTCTTTTGTCATATTTTGGACCAGAGAGAGGCTATCGCTCTACTAGCCAACATATTGTTCCTGCAGTGAGGAGGATTCACCATCTTCGTTGAATGTTTTTATATTTTATCTGCAGTAATTGCCAATAAGCCTACCAGTATGCACATTAGTTAGCCAAATGAATGATGAGTCACTCACTTTGCCAAGACCTGATGTACTTTTTATCGGAAATACAAACAAGATCTTTAGTTTACTTGTCCCGATGCGATACCATGGACATATAACTATGTTTTATGATTTGTGAATGGCAAGGATGTATGAGATCGACTTTATTCAGTCAGTTTGACACCATTTATAAACTAGTCCAGCTTGCTGTTCATCAATCAAATCACAGTAATCCAATGCGCCAGCACTTTGTGGCTTCATATGAAACATGCGAAAGAAAATATATATGGGATGTACAAATTGACTCATATAAACGATGAAGTAGCATCATGCTTTCTCCCTCCATGTAAACAATACACACACCCAGGTACCGGGAGGCGGGACAGACAGCAGTAGGTCAAACCAGCAGTGTTTCCCTGTCAGTTTTCACTTTGACTGACGTCAAAGTCCTATAAATAGATCACTAGAAGATGCATATCGTTCATTTTAACGGGACAGGGCTCGGCTGACTTTTTTCTGACTTGCGAATTATAAAAAAAGTAGCGTAGTTATTTTAAGTGAAAAAAATTACCTGAACATGAGTATGTAACCGGCTGTATAGCCGACAGCCGGCACTAGTGGAAAACACAGTTGGAGTGGATGGTGCAGCCATCGATTGTCATGTTGAGTTGACCCAGTTGATGAGGGAGTTCGGACCTATAAGCATTATCTCTGTTTTGTCGTCGTTTAGTTTTACAAAGTTATTGCTCATCCACGTTTCCACTTCACGGAGACAGTCAACAGAGGTGGAGTTGGGTTTTGTGTAGATTTGTGTGAAATCTGAGTCCAAATTAATGGGTGATCTGAACAAGAGGTAGCATGTAAATACTTAACAATAATGGTCCTAACACTGCACCTTGTGGGACAGCTTGTGATGCAGGGGCAGACCTGCATTTGCCAAGGGAGACAAACTGTAGTCTGTCAGATATGTAAGAGTGGAACCAGGCAAGGGGTGTTCTGGAAACTCCAAGAAGCCTCTCCATGAAGTCAGTTAAAATGTGTGTCAAATGCTGTAGACTCCACTCTAAATCAAATCACATTTTATTCGTCACGTGCTTCAGAAACAACATGTGTGACTAACAGTGGATAGTTTCCTTACGGGCTCTTCCCAACAATGCAGAGAGAAAGAAAGTAAAATGCATAAAAGTAATAACAGATGCACATTGAGTAACAACTTGGCTATATACAAAGGGCAACCAGTACTGAGTCGATGTGCAGGGGTACGAGGTAATTGAGGTTGGTACAGTGCCTTCAGAAAGTATTCATACCCTTTGACTTACAGTATTCCACATTTTGTTGTTACAGCATGAATTCAAAATGGATCAAAAAAAATATTTAAAAAAAACTCACCCATCTACACACAATGACAAAACGTGTTTTTGGACATTTTTGCACATTCATTGAAAATAAAATACAGAAATATCAAATTTACATAGGTATTCACACCCCTGAGTCAGTTCTTTGTAGAAGCACGTTTTACAGCTGTGAGTTTTTCTGGGTAAGTCTCTAAAAGCTTTCACACCTGGATTATACAACAATTGCCCAACAATTTGCCTTGTGTTTTGGGTTATTGTCCTGCTGAAAGGCGAGTTCATGTCCCAGTGTCTAGTGGGATGTTTTTGCCTATGCTTAGCTCCATTCTGTAAATTTTTTTATCCTGAAAACAGCCCTTAACAATTACAAGCATAACCATAACATGATGCAGCCACCACTATGCTTAAAAATATAGAGAGTAATAGGCCACAAACATAACGCTATGTAGTCAGGACAAAAATGTAATTGCTTTGCCACATGTTTTGCAGTATTACTTTACTGCCTTGTTGCAAACAGGATGCATGTTTTAGATTTTTTTTATTCCGTATAGGCTGCCTTCTTTTCACTCTGTCAATTAGGTTAGTATTGTGGATTAACTACAATGTGGTTGAGCCAACGTCAGTTTTCTCCTATCACAGCCAAACAACTTTATAACCGTTTTAAGGTAACCATTGACATCATGGTTAAATCCCTGAGCGGTTTCCTTCCACTCTGGCAACTGCGTTAGGAAGTACGCATGTATCTTTGTAGTAACTGGGTGTATTGATACACCATCCAAAGTGTACTTGATAACTTCACCATGCTCAAAGGGATAGTTAATGTCTGATTTTTAAATGTTTAACTATTGACGAATAGGTGCCCTTCTTTGCGAGGCATTAGAAAACATCTGTGGTCTTTGTGGTTGAATCTGTTTGAAATTCACTTCTCGACTGAAGGACCTTACAGAAAGTTGTATGTGTACAGTGCAGAGATGAGGTTGTCATTCAAAAATCAGGTTGAACACTATTATCGCACACAGTGATTCTGTGTGCAAATGTTTACTCCTGAACATATTTAAGCTTGCAATACATAATCAAGGAGTTGAATACTTATTGACTCAATACATTTCAGCTTTTGATTTTTAATTAATTTGTAAAGATTTAGAAAAAACGTAATTCCACTTTGACATTATGGGGTGTGAGTAAGTATTATCTAGGTAGCCACTTGTTGTTAACCTATTGAAGTTGAACTTCAGTTCATGAAAATAAATAGCTAGCCAGTTACTTAACTTCTTATGGTATAGGGGACGCTTGCGTCCCACTTGGCCAAAAGCCACGGAAAATGCAGCGCGGCAAATTCAAATAAAATTATATAAAAATCGAACTTTCATTAAATCACACATGTAAGATACTATATTAAAGCTACACTAGTTGTGAATCTAGCCAACATGTCAGATTTTAAAAAGGCTTTATGGCGAAAGCATAAGAAGCTATTATCTGATGATAGCACAACAGTAAACAGAGGGTAGCATATTTCAACCCTGCAGGCGCTACACAAAACGCAGAAATAAAATTTTAAAAATGCCTTCCCTTTGACGAGGTCCTTTTGTTGGCAGTCCAATATGTCCCATAAACATCACAATTGGTCCTTTTTTTCGATTAATTCCGTCCCTATATATCCAAAATGTCAATTTATTTGGCGCGTTTGATCCAGAAAAAAAACAGCTTCCAAATTGCGCAACGTCGCTACAAAATATTTAAAAAGTTGCCTGTAAACTTTGCCAAAACATTTCAAACTACTTTTGTAATTCAACTTGAGGTATTTTTAAACGTTAAAAATCGATCAAATTGAAGACTGGTCTATCTGTGTTCAATACAGGGAGACAACAAACCAAGCTACTTTTCAAGTCTTGCGCAACTCTCAACAGTGTTACGCAGGTCCTAGATCGCCTTACTTCTTCATTGCACAAAGGAATAACCTCAACCAAATTCCAAAGACTGGTGACATCCAGTGGAAGCGGTAGGAACTGAAAACAAGTTCCGAAGAAATATCCTTTCCCAATGAGAACTCACTGAACAGACAGAGACCCCCCCCGAAAAAAAAAAAAAATCTGAACGGTTCGTTCTCGGGGTTTTGCCTGCTACATAAGTTCTGTTATACTCACAAACATGATTCAATCAGTTTTAGAAACTTCAGAGTGTTTTCTATCCAAATGTACTAATAATATGCATATCTTATAATCTTGGCATGAGTAGCAGGAAGTTGAAATTGGGCACGCTATTTATCCAAAAGTGAAAATGCTGCCCCCTATACCTTACGAAGTTAACCCTGTTGCCCAAAGTTAACGTTATAAGCCGCCAGCTAGCTTCATCTGGCTAGTGAAGCTGGGTTATGGACCGGGTTATGTGTTGTGAAGCTAGCCACAAAAAGGATTCGTCACAATAGTGGAATTTGCAGTGTTCCTTCAAAATAAAGGACCTATTTGACAGTTATGCAGAATGTTACAATTGATGGAATCATGCCATATTTAGACTAGATAATGTTAAACAAGGTTGGAATGTGAAGCAATGAAATGGGGGTATCAGTCTACTCGGTGACACCCACAGAACACATTTGTGTAGCTCTTTATCGCGGGACTGTTGTGTATTGACATTCACATTGCAGTGTACAGCTTTACCAGGATTGGGGATCAATGAAATGGGGTTACAGTCTACTCAATCCGCCTTGATATTTTTTCGCAACGTCCTCCTCAGAGTTATCAGACTCAATCATCCACGCAGTATTGTTTTTCCTCTGGAATAGTGTTCAATACACTATACATCGTTTGACATTAAATGTGGCTCAATTCACAGTTGTTTCAGAGTCCCGCAATAAGAGCTACAATGCTAATGTTCTCTGGGTGTCACTGAGTAGACTGATACTCCATGTCATTGATCCACAATCCATAGGTAAGGCTGTACAGTGAAATAAGTATGCCCCCAATGCAATTCTAAAGTATAATACATCCAGTGTGATTTTAAAAAATGTGTCAAATTAACAAATTGTCTTTTGTTGATTTTTATATAACATTCCAACCTCGTTTAGCATGATTATGGCATAATTATACTATTTGCATAGGTTTGCATCACTGTCACTGACATACTTTTATTTTGAAGGCTAACCGCCAAGTCCACTATTGTGGCTAATCTTTATTTTGGCGAGCTTCACATAGATGGGTCCGACCACCATTAATCAAATAAGAACTGTCTTATAAATTAGGGTTATTTTATATGATGACACCTAGCTATATAGTTTTCTAGCTAACTATAGTTACTGAAACCGATTGTCGTTTTGCTATGTTTTTGGGGAAGAACATTGTTTGCATCCATGAGCTAGCTAACAATTTTTTATGACCAGCACTGTAGGGGCGCGAGACAACTTTACTGGCATTATAGCATACGTATCGATGAATCTTTGTGACATGAAATATGAGTGATTGTGTAATTAACTATGTAAAAAATGTATGAACGTGTTAAATTATTATGTGGCGTGCAGTCATATTCCGGTCCTGATTGTTCAACAAGCTTATTTGACTCTTCAAATAGTGTTATTGGTCTCTCAGGTGGCGCAGTAGGGTAAGGCACTGCAACGTAAAAAAATATTCTTAGTCTAATTGATAAATAACACACATGCTGTCAATAAATCTCCCCTGAAACTTGAATATTTTAGCCTTACAAGGTTATAGATAAACACGTTGTTAGTTACCTTCCTTTGAAGTAGCCTACTTTATCCGTTTGATCCCTGATTCATTGAATTAAGGAATTATTTTATAAAGACAAAGGTTTTGGTTGTAATTGTAGTGTTGCACTATTTTAAAGTCTACAAAGGGTGGCCAACCATCCCCCAAGAGAACTTGTGTTTCAAGACAGGCTTGAATATGCAATGAAGATAATAGGCAGAGTATAGCCATGTTGGTCTGATTCTCTATGGGGGGACGGGACAAGTGACTTGAGCTTTCGGTCCTACTTGCTCTGAGGATGCATCAACATGAAGACAATTACATATCAGGTACCCATGATGTAATTTTGTTGGTTCAATACAATAACCAAAATCGATGTTTTTTTTTCAAACTCAAGGTGTCGTGATAGCTGACACCGAATTTGACACCCAAAGTTTTTTGGAAAACGTGGTTGCATAATTTTTGAAAATATATTTGACTCTAATTCTGTTTCCAAAACTTTGGATCTTCACAGTTCTTCCAGTAGATGTGTTTTTGTGAAATTTTCAGTGTAAAGTTGACTTGTTAAACTTTGAAAAACAAATGGTATTTGTTTGGCATACATTTTAAAGTAAGCAATCTGAGTCTCAGCGTAATGCCGTTGCTGTGGAATTGCCACTATAATACTAACTATCATAATAGTAATGAGAACCATCTAAGCTTATCATTTCTTCACTGAGATAAAAGTAACAAGTCTTGAATGAAATCAAAGATTTGATGTTTAAAAGAACATATCAGACACATTTCGGTGTAATTGTTTTTATTGACTGCATAGACTGCTCACAGTTCAACAGGGGTTGTCATGCATGGTAATGATTAGGGATGGGATGTTGTTAAAGTGAGCTGTTTTCCATCCCTCTCTTGGATGTCTGTAGCGGTCAGGCTAGTTAGCGTGTATGAAAATAAAGGGTTGAGGACAGGATACTGAGGTCACAGCAGGGGTTCAGTCCAATGGTCCTTTTGCTCTGTTGGTCAGCCAGCCTGCAGAGAGAGTGGAGGATTGCCTGACCATGACCACCCTCTCCAGCTCATGGTTTTAGGGAGGGGGTGTGTGCGTGTGTGTGTGTGCACCTTCCCATTCCTGACTGTCTCTATTGCTGAGCCTTCGGAGCTCCCTGAAGAGCACGTGAGTTTAAAAAAAAAAAATGTTTGTTTACGCGTGCCAGATCAAGGGGGAAATGAGGGGTTGTGCATTCACTGGAACACACAAGCGTCATATTGGAGAGGGCCCCGGCCTCTACCTTTTTGATCTCTTTCCCTCTCCATTCATGTGCTGCCAGTCCCCTGGATTTCATTGGCCTCTCCATTTGTCCAGGCCTTATGAGTGCCCAGATAAAAATGACATGCACAAAACACATGTTACTGACGATCGGGAACACGCAGAAAGACGTTGGTTATTACAGAGTGTTTGTGTAGCCGAGGTTGTGTTGCAGTTAACCCCGAGTGTGGCCCTGTTGATTTTTAGTTTGGCAGTGACGGGGACAGCTAAAAGCCCGGGTCCTCCACGAGCTGCTAAGGACAGCTACGTTTTGGGTCCTTTAGGGCCCCACTGTCAGCCAGGCTGTCCAGCTGTTCAGATGGAAAATACAAGGCAGTACACAGCTGGAAAAGCTGCCTGGTTTAGTTGCTTTGGAGAAGAGACTCGGTCTCTTATGTTTCGGGGGAAATGCCTTCGACAGTTGGGCTCATTCTGAAAATCAGAAGCTGTGATATAAATGCTGTAAGATATGAATCCATCTTAGACTTACAAGTAGGCTATATGAATGTAGGGATCATTTATTATATTTTACATTTTAGTCATTTAGCAGACACTCTCATCCAGGGGCAATTAGGGTTTAGTGCCTTGATCAAGGGCAAATCGATAGCTTTTTCACCTAGCCTGTTCGGGGGATTTCTAAACATTTATTTGTTGTGATTTTAATTGACATCATCACAAATGAAGTTCACATCGGGGGGGGAATTAAAATTCTTTAACAGCCTATTCTCAGCACACAGTGTCTTAAAATCAATAGAAGGGGATATGCAGACTGAAGTGAGAAACTGTCAATGTTTTCATTTAACCCAAGCTCCTGGGTTGAGAACGCGCGTAATGTCCCCTTTGTGATCCAAAGGGGTGCGCACTAATGGGGGTCTAATACTCTAAATTGAGCTATGTGTGTGTGTGTGTGTGTAAGCGTGCCTCTCCCCTAGCTGCAGGTCCACAGGGGGTCTGGGTGAGACGCTGTGACAGATGTACTGGACAGATGCCTGTCTGCTCTACTTTGCCCTGCTGCAGCTGTAGCCCGGCTTAACCCAACACACACACACACACACACACACACACACACACACACACACACACACACACACACACACACACACACACACACACACACACACACACACACACACACACACACACACACACACAATTACTGACCCCCACTTTGCCCTTTGTGTTATCTGTATAGCTCCCCCTCTCTCTCCATCAGTGGTACACAAAGTAATATCCCTATTGCTTGTTGGTGTTCCTGTCATATAGCTCCTCACTGTTGCTTGATGAGTCTCTGACTGTTGGATTGTTTAAACACCATGCCTTGTTTTCATTGCGTGCCTAGTTTTGCCGTCCAGTATTCTCCTATTCAGTTCTCCTTTTGACGTGCTATCTAGTGTGGTTGCGTGCCTCACGTCTTGTTGCATGCCTCTTTTGTTTGTGTGTTGTTGTGGTGCGTGTCTTGGTCATCTCTCGTCGCGTGTGTGTTTTTGCGTTTGTTTTATAGAGTAGCCTGTAGCCTGTGTGAGTAGCCTGTGTGTACTGTGTCTCACTGGGGCACATATCTGTCACTTCCTCTCTCAAATCAGATGACTCAGGTCATGTAGTCCCCCCACCCCTCTCGTTCTTCCTCTGTGTGTGTCCATCACGCGTGTTTGTGTGTGTGACCTTGTGCGTGTGTATAGGAAGTTTAGTTGGAGCTGTACCCTGGCCAGTGTGGCCGCTCTGTATTCGGGATACTCTCATTTCTCCTTACAACTGTTAGCTCCTCTTCTCAGGAAACATGGCCCAGACAGACAGAGGCTGATGTGTAATTAACTACTCAACATTTCTCCAATAAAGGGGAGCAGGGAAATATACTGAAAGTGTGTGTGTGAGAGAAAGAGAGAGAGAGCGGGTGAACATTGTGTGTGTGTGTGTGAACGCTGGGTGAACTTGGCCCTGTGCCGTCTGGCCCCCTTCAGGAGTGTGAGAGATGAATGGTGCCTACCCCACACACAGAGTACTGAACGCCCTACGACGGCAACCACATCTCAACCATCACCCCTCATCCAGGACGGCTGCTGCGAACTTGGACCACTTCTGAACCAAGAACATTTTTAAACATGGGACAGCTTTCTATCTATAGGACCAGCCATTTGTAACCAGGATTGAAATGCATTCAAACAGTTAATTGGTTTTTGACCAATGCTACTCCCAAGCAAAGAGACTTCGAAATGAATAAGGATCTCTCTGTGAAGATCTGTTTTTGTAATAACCCAGGGCCCTTTCTTGCTTTAACTCTAACTCTCTCCCTGTCTCTCTGTTTCTGTGTGTGTTAGAAAATAGCCTGTTTTTTAACGTTTGGATGCAGGGATGTGTTAGTGGTTTTCTGTCAGCATACATGCAATCTCTCTATCTTCCCCCCCTCCTCTGTCTCTCTCTCGCTGTCTCTCTCTCGCTGTCTCTGTGTGTCACATGAGTTTCACAGGGCAGCAGCCATATTGGTGAGGTGGCAACAACATACTCCATGACCCACACACCTCATGAAAATTCCAATTTAACCCACACACTTCCTCAAAAGTGAAATCTGAAACATTAATTTCCTCCTTGCCCCGGCAAGTCAAGGTACTAGGTACAAACACATCCGACCAACAAGCAAATTGGCTTCACCGATATGGCCGCTCAAGTCTTTATACCTCTATTCTCCTAGAATTTGTCGCTTAGGCACAGATCCAGGATCAGCCTACCCTCCACATATCCTAACCGGGACCATTAAGTGGAGAAGTGTGAAACTGACCTCTACATTTAAAGTATGCTCATGAGCTGGCCCTCTCTGAGCTGGATTTGTCTGAGCTGACTTGAGTGGGTGGTGTATGTAGGCATCTGTCCTAAGCCATAAGGGAAAGTGGTATCTACCATCCCACTATCAGATAAGAGGGGCAATGTTTGCTTTTTGTCCCCCCCAACATTTGATTTGAAATCACCATCGCACACTAATGCGTTTGTACTTTTAGCAGATTCAATGTGTTTGAGCTAGTAACGAATCAATATTTATTTAAAAATAATTGCTATGACATAGCCAGTGAATATATATATATATATCGTGAATCGTTCCATCCCTACTGTAAGCATGACATCATCATGTGGGGCACTGAGCGAGCGTGTTCCTCTGTAATCAGTCAGGGCTGTGGGCTCCAGGGTGGGCCAGGGGTCAGGAAGTGTGTGTATGTGCGTGTGTGTGAGGGCACGCCCAATGCCCAGTCTAGAAATATCAGTGAAGGGGATCACCATAGCATCAGATGATTATAGGCGCTGCTGAGTAGTATCCATTTTGAACTCATTAAAAGAAAGGAAAATAATTTGAATCAAATGCTGCTGGATTTAGACTTGGCTTTGGTTTGGACTATGTTCTCTCTCTGAACCTCTTTCTCTCCTTTCTATCCCTCTCTCCCTCTGGCCTAGCCCTTTCCACTATGGGTTCGTGAAGTGCAGTAACCTGTGGTTCCACCCCTTGCTCTCGCTCTCTCGCTCCCTCCCTCCTTCGCTCCCTCCCTCTCTTGTGTCTCAATGGGGCCCTTTGCTTTCCATAACAAAGGCTTCATTCTGTAGCTAGAGGACTCCTGATATCTCCAGTAGTGATAAGTATATTATTTGTCCTAATCTGTTGTGGTCTAGTACTGTCTTTTTGTTAGCGAGGGTCATCTACTTTAAGTGCTGCCTGTTTTCCCAGTAGCCTACTTGGTGTGTGAACTGCTGACTGCTCATAACTTGCAGATGATTGTTGACACATCAACTGGGATTAAGGGGCAGGGCTAATACTCGCTATGGACTTTCTTCCCTCCTTACTAGCACTGACTTTATTGGGAAAGAATGTACTTACTGTGATATGTGGTTGTCCCAACTAGCTATCTTTAGATGAATGCACTAACTGTAAGTTGCTCTGGATAAGAGTCTTCTAAATGTCCAAAAAATGTAAATGTGAAGGCCTGTCCAACCCATGCGTGTGGCAGAGTGGAGCAGAATGTAGAAGTGTGTGTGTATGTGTGTGTGTGTGTGTGTCCCTCTCTGGGCCCACGGAGCACCCGGGCATGTCAGGTGTCACTGACATCTGTGCAAATGGGGCCGTTCTTTAGCTGTGTGCTTCTCAGCTAGTACACACACACCCACTCTTGTCACAAAATGTTGCCACTATGTTGAGCAAGCTCTCACACACAGGGGGTGGATTATTGCGATTGCGGGGTTAACGTAAGGACTTAACATTCCAAAAATATTGAACTTGTTTTTTTTTGTGTGTGTGTGGGGGGCCGGCATGAGAATGTTTTTGCTTAGTTGACAAAAGTAATTGGAGCACGGACCTTGCAACATTTTGACACAAGATGTGGATTCTTTGGTGGTGAGCTCAGGGCTTTAGTGTTTTTTCTTTTTCCCTCTCCTCTCTTTCTTTCCTCTCTCTCTCTCCTCTCCTTCCCCCTCATTAAGCACTATCCCTCTGTGCCTCACCCCTCCCGCCCCCAACTCAGCCCAGCTGGAGAGAACATAGCTTGTTGCCCAAAGTGTGTGTGTGTGTGTGTGTGTGTGTGTGTAAGCAACATATCCTTCAGCACACCAGAGAATTGGCTAGTCAAAGTGGAACTTGTACGCTTTTCTTCCTCATCTCATGTTCCTACCTCTCTATGTTTCAGGTGTTAGTTTTAGTGACCCCGAGTTTTCATTTGTTCCAGTTTTTTAGTCTCATCTATTTCATCTTTGTCGTGTCTGTCATCTAACTTTTTATGTGAATGGATGAATAACAAACCTCTTTCTCTCGCTCCTCTCTCCTTCTTTCCGTCCCTCTCTTTCTCTCTCCTCCCCTCTCTTTTTCTCACTTCTCCTCTCAGGGAAGCGATGCGGAATTACCTGAAGGAGCGAGGTGACCAAACTGTCCTGATCCTGCATGCAAAAGTTGCACAGAAATCTTATGGCAATGAAAAAAGGTAACCTACACACCGCTTTCCATACTCTCCCACATACCTCACACATTCCATACCTAGAAAGGCATGTTTAAGAGTTCCCGGTTTCAATTTAATTTGTGGGTTAATAGTATGGACTAAAAGGCAGTAGAGAAAAAAGCAAAGCCACATTCCAATGTGTCTGTGTGTGACGTTGGTGTTTTGGCCTCTCCGGCTTTCCATTTCCCACCGCGGGTCAGACGGGGAAGTGAACATTTAAGTTCTCTGCAGGGCACATTCAGGTGAAGGCCATAGAGACACAGGGTTAGGGGTTAGGGCATAGGGAATAAGAGGTTAAAGTGTAGATGGCAAGGGGATGGTAAGGTTAGGCAGGTAGGGCACATTCTTGCCCCCCAGACATGTAGGGTTAAAGGGTTGGGGAGCACACTGAGGTAAGTAAAGGGTAATGAATTGAGAGAAGTGGGTAAGATGTTGCCTAGTCGTTGTAGGTTGGGTTAGAATGGTGGAGTGTGTGTGTGTGTAGAGAGTAATTCAGCTGTACTTAATATGGTAATCCTGGGTGAAGTAAATAAATAGATATAGGGAGTTAGACAGACTGAAAGGGTTTGAGCTCTGGCTGCCATTACACCAGGACTATCTCTTAGTAAATCAGGAGCTCTCAGCCAACACTGTGACACCTCTGAGGTTTGGAGCACGAGAGAGGAGGAGCAGGTGTGTGTGTGTGTGTGTGTGTGTGTATTAAATAGAGGAATTCCTCCACTCTCCGTGCTCCTCTCTGGTTAAAGTTGCACTGACTGGGGCCCCGGGGTCGAGATGTGAGCGAGGCCCATTTTGGGGTCTGACCCGTTGTAGCAATGCACCCAGGGATACATCAGACCTCCAGTCATTCCAGTTTTCATAATCGGTCACAAAGCCTAATATACAGGACATTTTATACAGGCCCCATTCCCCTCATCTACCACTTATTCATGAACTATTGGAGTCATTTACTTAGTCTCTCTACAGTTTGACTCGACTGTAATGCATCTGTTTAGTCTGTGTTTAGTCCCTGTGGTTCACTCACTGGAACAGGTCCAGCTTCCAACATGAGAAGTGTATGCTGGTGTTGCGTGGATGATCACTGTTACACACAATCATATAGTCACACACACACACACTTGTGAGTTAGGGTTTGATTCTCAACAGACCAAACCCATTTTTGGGGTCAGCTCGCTGGGTGTGTGTCCCCCTCTGTATAAGGAAGACCTGTCCAATACATGGCATAGCTGTGTGTGTTCACAGTGTGTGTGTTGATACACAAAGAAGCTCTGAGCATGAAGGAGTTGCGTGTGTGTATTTTGCGTGCGTGCTTGTATTCACAGGGGTTTTCCTCCGAAAGCTCCATCTCCTTTTTTCTCTTCTCTGTTGTAGGAGGTGAAAGTAGACATCACTCTCACACAGACTCGTGTTATGTGTCACTCACCTCATCAGACGAGACACACAGTCTCATTTGACAAAGTCATATCGAGAGCAACATAGACTGCCGACTTTCCTCTTTTCCTCACAAGCTCCTTCAAATAAAGCACTTTGGTTTGGTTGAAGAGTCATCTAAACTAAGTGTGGGGGATTTCTTTAAAATAAAATAGGGGAATTTATTATAATTTGTTTCTGAAGTGACATGACTTTATAAGATGCCGTCGAGGACCACTTTGAAAACGAGCGCTGTAATTAATACTTTCAAGTGATATCCTCTGGGTCCATATTGTACATTTTGTTGTATATGTCTGTTACCCAAAATAAATTAAATTCAATAGCAAACTAGTAAAAGTGTTGTTTTTGGCATCTCAATTTTTCTCCTGACCTGTCTTGCTGATAGGCTGAGGTACTGGCTAAAATGCAAGTTCTTGTCAGATTACAGCTCGCCAAATGGGTTATTGTAAAAACATTTCACACCCCCCCCCCCCTTAAATTAAACAACGTTTTAAAGGATTTAAGTAGATATTTTGCCAAGTTGTCTGTCACGCAAAGAAATCGACTGACACTTTATTCCCAGTGCAATGACTGCCGCTGTATTTTGATACAACAGCGCCATCTAGTGGCAGAAAGTGAAACATGAATAAAATGTCTTGGCTGTTCTATTCCGTTATGTCTGCGTAAAAGTCATCATATTAATAATTTGGTGTGTGTGTGTGAAGCCTGGGCAGTGGTGTGTAGTTCAATTATACTGATGGTTTTGTGTGCGCGTGTGTGCCTGCAGGTTCTTCTGTCCTCCCCCGTGTGTGTACCTGATGGGTTCTGGCTGGAAGAAAAAGAAGGAGCAAATGGAGAGAGACGGCTGCTCGGAGCAGGAGTCTCAGCCCTGTGCCTTCATAGGGATAGGAAACTCTGACCAAGAGATGCAGCAACTCAACCTAGAGGGAAAGGTAGGGTGCAGCACACGCACTTCTTTCCTTCACTTTTACACTCTCACTTCCTTCCTCTCAACCTCTCACCCCCCCCCTCCTTCACATGCTCACACACACACGACACTATTACTCTTTGTTTATCACCTTCTGTCTATAATTATTTCATAATAATAACAAATAGTATCTATGTCACACACACACTCAAATAGACACACGCTCAAAACAGTGCCTAGCACTATCTGACAACCGTTGCTTAATCTCACACACACACACACACACACACACACACACCAAAGCAAATACTAACCGGTGCCTGCCATTCCTAAATAAGCCCATCTTTCTACTCCCTCTCCATCCCTCCCCCTCAGAACTATTGCACAGCCAAAACCTTGTACATATCAGACTCCGACAAGAGAAAGCACTTCATGCTGTCCGTCAAGATGTTTTACGGCAACAGCACAGACATTGGCGTCTTCCTCAGCAAGAGAATCAAAGTAATCTCCAAGCCCTCCAAAAAGAAGCAGTCCCTGAAGAATGCAGATCGTGAGTCACACACAACACACAGGCGGACGCACACACACACACTACACTTTACGAACCAGGGCTGGGTTCAAATACTATTTAGAGTATTTAAATGACTTTCAAAGACATTTCTTTGGAAACATGTATATTAGAACGTATTTGGAAATACACTTGGAAAGTATTGGCATTTATTTGAAAATAATCAAAAACACAGACAAGTGTATTATCAAATACACATATTGAAATACTCATGCATTTGAACCCAGGTCTGTTTGGAATTTTAAAGTTTTAGAAATAAGTATTTGAAAATATACTGAACAAAAATATAACTGCAACAATTTCAAAGATTTTACTGAGTTACAGTTCATATACGAAATTTAGTCAACTGAGATAAATAAATTAAGCCCTCATCTATGGATTTCACATGACTGGGCAGGGGTACAGCCATGGGTGGGCCCGGGAGGGAATAGGCCCACCCACTTGGCAGCCAGAACCACCCACTGGGGAGGCAGGCCCAGCCAATCAGAATTATTTTCTTCCCACAAAAGTGCTTTATTACAGACAGAAATACTCCTCAGCACCCCCCCAGCCCCCACCCCCCACCCCCACTCAGACGATCCCAAAGGTGAAGAAGCCAGATGTGGAGGTCCTGGGCTGGCGTGGTTACACGTGGTCTGCAGTTGTGAGTCCGGTTGGATGTACTGCCAAATTCTCGAAAACAATGTTGGAGACAGCTTATGGTAGAGAAATTAACATTAAATTATCTGGCATCAGCTCTGGTGGACATTCCTGCAGTTAGCTTGCCAATTGCACACTCCCTCAAAACTTGAGACATCTGTGGCATTGTGTTGTGTAATGATCATGCTGTTTAATCAGCTAATTGATATGCCATACCTGTCAGATGGATGGATTATCTTTGCAAAGGAGAAATGCTCACGAACAGGGACAAACAAATTTGAAATCTTCTTAAGCGTGTGAAACATTTCTTGGATTTAAAAAAATTTTAGCTCATAAAACATGGTACTAACACTTTACATTTTGCGTTTATATTTCTGTTCACTGTACAGTCGTGGCCAAAACTTTTGAAAATGACACAAATATAAATTTTCACAGTCTGCTGCCTCAGTTTGTATGATGGCAATTTGCATAGACTACAGAATGTTATGAAGAGGGATCAGATGAATTGCAATTAAGTCCCTCTTTGCCATGCAAATGAACTGAATCCCCCAAAAACATTTCCACTGCATTTCAGCCCTGCCACAAAAGGACCAGCTGACATCATGTCAGTGATTCTCTCGTTAACACAGATCACTCTGTCATGCTGATTGAGTTTGAATAACAGACTGGAAGCTTCAAAAGGAGGGTGGTGTACAGAGCTCGCTCAGGAATGGCAGCAGGCAGGTGTGAGTGCATCTGCACGCACAGTGAGGCAAAGACTTTTGTAGGATGGCCTGGTGTCATGAAGGGCATCAAAGAAGCCACTTCTCTCCAGGAAAAACATCAGGTACAGACTGATATTCTGCAAAAGGTACAGGGATTGGACTGCTGAGGACTGGGGTAAAGTCATTTTCTCTGATGAATCCCTTTCCGATTGTTTGGGGCATCCGGAAAAAAGCTTGTCTGGAGAAGACAAGGTGAGCACTACCATCAGTCCTGTGTCATGCCAACAGTAAAGCATCCTGAGACCATTCATGTGTAGGGTTGCTTCTCAGCCAAGGGAGTGGCCTCACTCACAATTTTACCTAAGAACACAGCCATGAATAAAGAATGGTACCAACACATCCTCCGAGAGCAACTTCTCCCAACCATCCAGGAACAGTTTGGTGATGATCAATGCCTTTTCCAGCGTGATGGAGCACCTTGTCATAAGGCAAAAGGGACAACTAAGTGGCTCTGGGAACAAAACATCGATATTTTGGTACATGGCCAGGAAACTCCCCAGACCTTAATCCCATTGAGAACTTGTGGTCAATCCTCAAGAGGTGGGTGGACAAACAAAAACCCACAAATTCTGACAAACTCCAAGCATTGATTATGCAAGAATGGGCTGCCATCAGTCAGGATGTGGCCCAGAAGTTAATTGACAGCATGCCAGGGCGGATTGCAGAGGTCTTGAAAAAGAAGGGTCAGCACTGCAACTATTGACTCTTTGCATCAACTTCATGTAATTGTCAATAAAAGCCTTTGATACTTATGAAATGCTTGTAATTATACGTCAGTATTCCATAGTAACATTTGACAAAAATATCTAAAGACACTGAAGCAGCAAACTTTGGAAATTAATATTTGTCATTCTCAAAACTTTTGGCCACAACTGTAGTTTTAAATAGCAGGCTATATATAGGAAATTATTAGAAATACTTTCATATAAAATTCGGGAAACATTATTTGAAAATATTCATATGCCGGTAATACTTATTTAAATAACAAATAATCAAATACGCAGGTCTGCTATACAAACACAATCTACATGTCAATATCACTCATAAGGCCCTGCTCAAATGCTTTGAAAAGGCTTCCTTCCCTCCTCCCCTCATTGAGGTTACCATTAATCTAACATGACTCTGTTAGGTGAAATTGAGGGTTCCAATATACATCGTTCACTGTCTTCTCATTGTACATTAGTGATTACATCAAGGGAGGAAGGAAGGGGGCATCTTTTGAAGTACTCTAACCAATGCTGATCTCTACCCTTCACAATGCCGTTATTGCTCTTCAGAGGGCGCAACAGAAAAAGGAGAAAAAAAACATGACAACCGAGGCATGAAAATGACCCAATGTTCAATATTGTCAAATGCCTGTAGTGTTTGTTTTGCGGCCGTTTTCTGCCCTCTAATCACACTTCTTATCGCCCAGTCATTTCATTTCGCGGTGATGGGGACATGTTTTGGGGTTGTTCCATTTTAGTGTGGTCTCTTTATCTCTCTCTCTGTGTGTCTCTCCTACTGCAGTGTGTATTGCATCGGGGACCAAGGTGGCCCTGTTCAACCGGTTGCGGTCCCAGACGGTCAGCACGCGCTACCTACATGTGGAGGGGGGAAACTTTCATGCCAGCTCCCAGCAATGGGGTGCCTTCTACATCCACCTGTGTGAGTCTCATACACACGCGCGCAAACACGCGCTCGTACCTGTATTCTCACATTTCTCTCACACACACACACACACACACACACACAGTCAATTCTTAATCAATCCTATACGCTCTCTCATATACACACTAACCACACATACATTTACTGTAGCCTGAATGAAATGTTGTGTGACCGTATCTCATGGGTTGTGTTTCCCAGTGGATGACGAGGAGTCTGAAGGAGAGGAGTTCACTGTGAGAGATGGCTATATCCACTACGGACAGACGGTCAAACTGGTCTGCTCTGTCACCGGGATGGCCCTGCCACGACTGGTACTACCCACCACTTTTACTTTGGTTTCTCACCCCCCCACCTCTTTCAATTCATGTCACATAACTCTTTTTTGTTGTTGTTGTATTTGATATATTTTGTCTTTATGCATGTCAAATTATCTCTCTTTCTGTCATTATTACTGACACACACAAACACACACACAACCCGCACATGAACTAAAGTTGCCAGTTAATGTCTTGATGTGATTTGTAAGCTTCTGCCTCGACAACTAAACACCATCCTCTCTGTGTGGGTCAGATCATCCGCAAAGTGGACAAGCAGACGGCCCTGCTGGATGCAGACGACCCCGTCTCCCAGCTCCACAAGTGTGCCTTCTACCTGAAGGACACAGAGCGCATGTACCTGTGCCTTTCCCAAGAGAGGATCATCCAGTTTCAAGTGAGTGAGAAACTTCCTCCCAATACAACTTCCAATTCAATTTAGTCGCAACATTCTACTCAAACTACATATCTACCATTCGCCATAATTTTGACCACATACTTGCTGTTAACCAATCAGAATGACCTTTTTAGTAAATGTCTTCCTGGATAGTGACCATTTAGTTAATTTCTATGATAATGACAGATTTGCAATCTTCAAATTGAACATTTGTTAGTCAGATCCTACCTGAAAATGGAGGACAAAGCTTGTCGGTGCTCTGTGCTGGTCCCCGTTGCTTGAATAGGTCACAGCCTTTGTTTTTCTACGATTTTTATTGCCTTGTGATTCCATCTCGGGGAGATGACCGATTTAGAGTGATCCTCATCCTCTAACTGAGTTAATATAATGTTAAGGTGACACGTAATAGGTCCCTCGCTTAGGTGTTCTCTCTCAATCTAACTCTACATCAGAGATCACCATAGAGACAACAACTTACCCAGGATACAGCGACGGTCATAACAAACACATCTATATTCATCTACTTATCTACATCTGATGATCAAGCGCTACTGGCTCCCTTTGACGTGTATGTGTGTGTCTGCCTCCCACCCAGGCCACTCCATGCCCAAAGGAACCAAACAAAGAGATGATCAACGACGGAGCGTCCTGGACAATCATCAGCACGGACAAGGCTGAGTACACCTTCTACGAGGGCATGGGCCCCGTCCACTCGCCTGTCACCCCCGTGCCTGTGGTCGAGAGTTTACAGGTTAGAAAGGGCCACACACACACACACATATGGACAGACAGACACACACACGGTTGCACACACACTCCATTCCTATCATAAACAACTATTCGTTCCTCTCGCAGTGCTCCAAAAATATTTGTACACACACGTCCTTTAGACCCTTTACGCCATTCCATCTCCATCTCTTCCTCCGCCAACAAGACATAAACATTTAGACTTGTTGTATTTGTGTGTTTGTGAAGCTAAACGGTGGTGGGGACGTGGCCATGCTGGAGCTGACGGGACAGAACTTCACTCCAAACCTGAGGGTCTGGTTTGGAGACGTCGAGGCAGAGACCATGTACAGGTACCGACACACCTCCCTGCTCCTTTCAAGTTTGGGCTATCTCAATACTAGGGTTGTAAAATTCCGGTAACTTTCTCCAAATGTCCAGCTTTTCCAGCAACACTTCAAATGAAGTCCAACTGAAGATGCTAAGGATGGCGCCGACAAAGATGGTCGCCTCGCTTCGAGTCCTTAGGAAACTATGCAGTATATAAATTTGAGAACAAGGCTACCTAAATTATATCAGCATATTGATTGCACTATGTGTGGGGGTAATACACTCGACCACTGCTACTCTAACTTCCGCGATGCATACAAAGCCCTCCCCCGCCCTCCCTTCGGCAAATCCGACCACGACACCATCTTGCACAAACCGTCTTCTAGGTAGAAACTCAAACAGGATGTACCAGTGACTAGAACCATTCAACGCTGGTCTGACCAATTGGACTCCACGCTTCAAGATTGTTTTGATCACATGGACTGGGAAATGTTCCAGGCAGCCTAAGAGAATAACATCGACCTATACGCTGACTTGGCGAGTAAATTTATAAGGAAGTGCATTGGAGATGTACCCACTGTGACTATTAAAACCTACCCTAACCAGAAACTATGGATGGAAGGTGGCATTCTGAACTGAAAGCGCAAACTAATGCATTTAACCATGGAAAGATGTCTGGGAACGCGGCTGAATATGAACAGTGTAGTTATTCCCTCCAAGGCAATCAAACAAGCAAAATGCTGGTAGAGGGACAAAGCGGAGTCGCAATTCAATGGCTCAGACACGAGATATATGTGGCAGGAAATCACAGACTACAAAAGGAAAACCAGCCACGTCACGGACACCGACGTCTTGCTTCCAGACAAACTAAACACCTTCTTGGCACCCTTTGAAGATAATAGAGTGCCACTGTAGCTGCCCGCTAACAAGAACTGCGCCTTCTCCGTGGCCGACGTGAGTAAAACATTTAAAAGTGTTAACCCTCGCAAGGCTGCTGGCCCAGACGGCATCCCTAGCCACGTCCTCAGAGCATGCGCATACCAGCTGGTTGGTGTGCATACGGACATATTCAATCGATCCCTATCCCAGTTTGCTGTCCCCACTGTTAAGTTCTTGTTTTATGTATCCCTATATTTCTGTTATTACGGGGCTATCGCTCAGTCAAGAGTGCGCATGCGCAGGAAGTCTAGTCGTTGATGGACCTGGCCTTGAGTGTAATGGCTACCTTTGTGGGTGTTCATACGGTATAGTAAACTTTGTTAAACCGGAACCTTGTCGTTGTCATTTCGAGTTAACATTGGTAGCAGAGGATGGATAATAACTACAATGTGCCACCTCGCTTCGTCGAGAAGAGGTCGTACGAAAGTTGGAAAAATGAACTTGGAATCTGGACACGCGTTACTAATCTGGACGCGAAAAAGCAAGCACTTGCGGTGGTATTATCGCTGGAGGGAAGAGCGAGAGATACAGCGCTGGATATAGCCGTTGAGGATTTGAACAAGGATGGTGGACTGGGAACTTTCATCAGAGCACTGGATTCTGTATTTCTTAAAGAAGAGAAAGGCCGTGCCTACGGGGCATATTCAAACTGACAGTGTTACGAGAAATATTTCGGTTGCAATGGTGGACTACATCATTGATTTCGAACAGAGGTACAATAGGATGCGCAAGTACGACATGGTTCTCCCGGATGCAGTGTTAGCTTTCAAGTTGCTAGATACTGTCTGTCTGGATGGTAGAGACATGGTTCTCCCGGATGCAGTGTTAGCTTTCAAGTTGCTAGATACTGTCTGTCTGGATGGTAGAGACATGGTTCTCCCGGATGCAGTGTTAGCCTTCAAGTTGCTAGATACTGTCTGTCTGGATGGTAGAGACATGGTTCTCCCGGATGCAGTGTTAGCCTTCAAGTTGCTAGATACTGCGTGTCTAGATGGTAGGGAGAAACAGTTGGCTTTGACTGCTTGTACTGTGCTGACTTTTGCATCTATGAAGTCGGCACTAAAAATAATATTTGGTGACAAGACGTCTGTCGCGCCAATAACAGATGGAATGCAAGTGAGTGACGCAGCATATTACACTGAGCAGCAGAGAAAAGGGGCCAACAAATCACGTTCTCAAGACAACCAGAAGAGTGCGCCATTTCCCGGCACAAATCCACTGGACAAATATGGAAGGAGATCAAAATGTGCTATTTGTCAAAGCACTTAACATTGGGTTAAAGACTGTCCTCAAAAAAATGAACAAGTTAAACTAACAGAGGAAAATGCAAACACAGAGATAAAGCAGTGTAACATTACACTGTTTTAAAATGAATCTGCTTCTGATACTGAGATTTTTATAGTTGAATCCTTAGGATCTGCTGTGATTGATACTGCATGTACACGGACAGTGTGTGGTGCAAAATGGCTTGATTGAGATGTCAGTGAACTAAATATGAAAGAAGTACAAAATATGATTGACACACCAAGCAACGGAGCTTTCAAATTTGGAGATGGGAGAATTGTCCATTCTACCAAGAGTTAAGATACCAGCAAACATTGGTCACTATCACATTGAAACAGAGGTGGTCCCTACAGATATCCCCTTACTATTAAGCAAAGCTTCCCTCAAGAAGGCAGGGGCTGTACTAGACATAAAAAATGACAAGGCAGTGATGTTTAAACAACCAGTGACTCTTGAACTTACTACCTCAGGCCACTATTGTGTAAACATTTTGGACAAAGACATCAGAGTCCATACAAAAATGAGATTCTGACGGATACAGAGCACATGGAGATTCTGACAGTCACAGAGAACATGAAAACAAAAGAAAAACACAAAGTATTGTTCAAGCTTCACAAACAGTTTGGACACGCTACAGTTGACAGACTTCAGAAGTTACTCAGCAGTTCAGGGAATAATGATGATGAGAAGTACGAAACTGGAAGCGATGTGTACTACAAACGGGTTGACTATCAAGAGTGGAAAGGACCGGGAGTAGTCATTGGTCAAGATGGTGTGGTGATATTTGTGAGGCACGGAGGCATCGTTGTCAGGGTGCATCACTCAAGATTGCGGAAAGTAAATGATCAACAAGATAGAGGGGCTGTTGCTGAGAATCAGTCTCCTAAATGAAAATGACAAAAAGGACACAGTAATAGACACAAACCTACCAGATGTCGCATCCAATGATATGGACACTGAAACTGACACAGGAAATGGAGCAGAGACCTTCAACCATGCCACAGATAATACTGTTGAGCGTTAAAATGAGGAAAACATTCATCAACAGCCACATGTTAAGACAACATGGTTGTTCCAATCTGAAAACTTGACAAACTGTTAAATACGTGGACAGAGAAAGTGGTATTCCACATACAGCAACAGTCATGTGACAAGCAGGAAAAGCCAAAGGAAAACACCAGAACTGGTCCAACTTGCAGTACTCTGAACCAGCTACACTTTCTGGTACAACCGGGTCAGCTGACCTGTCACTTGTAGATAATCTCAGAATTGAACTAATGGAAAATCGAGAAAAACAGAATGCCATTCAAAATGATGATGTACTTGTAGCCTAGTGGTTATAGCGTTGGACTAGTAACCGGGAGGTTGCAAGTTCAAATCCCCGAGCTGACAAGGTACAAATCTGTCGTTCTGCTCCTGAACAGGCAGTTAACCCACTGTTCCTAGGCCGTCATTGAAAATAAGAATTTGTTCTTAACTGACTTGCCTAGTTAAATAAAGGTAAAATAAATCAAATAAATTTGACTCCGCTCAACTAGATGAGCTCAGTAATTGGAGGAAAAATGGAGTGTTTGAGGAAGTCAAAGACATTGGTCAAAAATGTGTCTCAACAAGGTGGGTGTACCCTTAAAGAATCCTTAACTGGAATAGTGCCTAAAGCACGTCTAGTGCCTAGAGGTTTTGAGGAGCTGGCTGGTAAACAACTCCCAAACGACTCACCGACATGCGCCTTTGAGTCACTCAGATTGCTGATGTCAGTGATCTGCCAGAAAAAATGGAAACTTAATTCCATAGACATCAAATCTGCATTTTTGCAGGGAACAGAGTTGTCAAGGGACATTCACATCTGACCTCCGCCTGAAGCTAAGAGTGAAGGAACACTGGAAACTAAAAAAGTGTGTGTATGGACTGGCAGATGCATCACTCTACTGGTACGACAAAGTCAAGGTTACAATGCTGAATACAGGTAGAAAAATGTCACAAGTGGATCCTGCAGTCTTCTATTGGTTTGATCAAGACTGCAATGTGACTGGAGTACTTGCCTGTCATGTTACTGACTATCTGGGGTGGCTCACAGACATTTGCTACAACTGTGATTCCACACCACAAAACTGTTTTCTAGGTCGGCCGTGAGGAGCATGATCATTTTTGTTATGTTGGCATAGAGTTAATTACAGTTGCTGGAACAGTACTGATGCAACAGGAGAGCTATATCAAGACTCTTCAACCCATCCACATGGATTCTTCAAGAGCCGTACAAAGGAATTCCCCTCTGTGGAATTGAAGCTGATCAATTGAGGTCAAAGATAGGACACATTTTATGGGTTGATAGACAAGAGTAGACCTGATGTAATGTTTGATGGTTGCAACTTGAAAATAAAAGAGAGCCGCACACTCTAGGAGCTCAGATGCCAAAAAAATGTAATACCAACGTTTCGACAGCCAAGCTGTCTTCATCAGATTGATGGTTGCAACTTGGCATCTAACACAAAACACGCCACTGTAAAAAACATCTATGAGGCGAACAAAGTTGTTCGTAAACTGAAATGACAACAAGTGACTTTAAAGTTTCAGCATGTTGGATAAGATGACTCTTTGAAACTAGTTGTCTTCAGTGATGCTTCGCTAGGGAACCTTATGGATGGAGGCACACAAGGTGGACATCTAATCGCGTTAATGGGTGAAGGAGGAAGATTCTCACCTATCTGTTGGCGGTCAAAAAAGGATCAGAAGGGTTGTCCGAAGCGGACTTGCAGGAGAAACCCTTCTTGGGGATGAAATTGACAATGCCATCTTTCTTGCAACTCTGTTCTCAGAGCTTACCACTGGTGAGACAAAACGGCACTTTCTACCTGTAGTTTGTGTCACTTACAACTACTTATTAGTTGATGCTGTGAAGTCAACCAAGTCTGTCACAGAGAAAAGACTCAGCATCAAGGTGCTTATTCAAGCACAGAGAATCCAGCGGATTCTGTGGTCAACCACAAAGGAACAGCTTGATGACTGTCTGACTAAAAAGGAGCATCCAGTCTTGTGCTCCTACAGGCTCTCGGTAATGGAAAGTGGCAGCTTGAGTAATAAAAACACAACCCATTTGTAGTAAGGAAGTTGATTAATACTTGGACATTTAATTATGTTGTTGATGTTTTATTTGTCTTTAAAGAAAAGGGGGAGACTTAAGTTCTTGTTTTATGTATCCCTATATTTCTGTTATTAAGGGGCTATCGCTCAGTCAAGTAAGCAGGAAGTCTAGTCTTTGATGGACCTGGCCTTGAGTGTAATGGCTACCTTTGTGGGTGTTCATACGGTGTAGTAAACTTTGTTAAACTGGAACCTTGTCTTTGTGTCATTTCGAGTTAACACCCACATGCTTCAAGATGGATACCATGGTTCCTGTACACAAAAAGGCAAAGAGAACTGAACTGAATGACTATCACTCCATTCTGTCATCATGAAGTGCTTTGAGAGACTAATCAAGGATCATATCACCTCCACCTTACCTGTCACCCTAGACCCACTTCAGTTTGCATTCCGCCCTAACAGGTCCACAGACGATGCAATCGCCATCACACTGCACACTGCCCTATCCCATCTGGACAAGAGGAATACCTATGTAAGAATGCTGTTCATTGAGTACAGGTCAGCATTCAACACCATTGTGCCCTCCAAGCTCATCATCAAAGTGGAGGCCTCAACCCTCAACCCTGCCTGTGCAATTTTGTTCTGGACTTTGACGGGCTGAAGGTAGGAAACAACATCTCCACCTCTGACCCCCAACACTGGGGCCCCACAAGGGTGCGCGCTCAGCCCCCTCCTGTACTCCCTTTTCACCCATGACTGAGTGGCCATGCCCGCCTCCAACTCAAATCATCAAGTTTTCAGATGACAACAGTCGTTGGCTTGATTACCAACAACGACGAGACAGGCTGCAAGGAGGAGGTGAGGGCACTCGGAGTGTGGTTTCAGGAAAACAGCCTCTCACTCAACTTCAACAAAACAAAGGAGATGATCTTGGACTATCGCACCTCCCTATTCACATCGAAGGGACAGCAGTGGAGAAATTGGAAATAGGCTGTATCACCGCCTGGTACGGCAACTGCTCCGCCCTCAACCGCAAGGCTCTCCAGAGGGTGGTGCGGTCTGCACAGCGCATCACCGGGGGCAAACTACCTGCCCTCCATGACACCTATAGCACTCGATGTCACAGGAAGGAAAAAAAGGTAACCAAAGACAACAACCACCCGAGCCACTGCCTGTTCACACCGCTACCATCCTGAAGGCGAGGTCAGAACAGGTGCATCAAAGCTGGGACTGAAAGACTGAAGAACAGCTTCTCTCTCAAGGCCATCAGACTGTTAAACAGCCATCACTAAGTCAGAGAGGGCTGCTGCCTACATGGAGATACAATCACTGGCAACTTTAACAAATGGATCACGAGTCACTAAACAATGCCACTTTATATAATGCCACTTGAATAATGTTTACATGTCTGACAATCATATCATATGTATATACTGTATTTTATACCATCTTATATGCACCTTGCCTATGCCACTCTGCAATCGCTCATCCATATATTTATATCTTCATATTCTCATTCACCCTTTTAGATTTGTGTGCATTAGGTAGTTGTTGGGGAATTGTTAGATCACTTGTTAGATATTACTGCACTGTCGGAACCAGAAGCACAAGCATTTCGCTAGTCTTGCATTAACATCTGCTAACCATGTGACTAATACAATTTGAACTGAAACTGCTACAAACATTTAATTAAACATATCCATGAGATATATGTTTCTGAAAAGGGAACGAGGATGTCCCGATTCAGTCTGACCTCATTAGCCATTATAAACTGTAAAAGACTACCACTTTGACAAACCAGGGGACAGCTTACATAGTAATTGGCTAGTTTATACAATAATGCCATCTTACATTGGTGTGCTTTGATCCAAGTCAAAGCAATGTTCTGAGCCAATTTGTACTAACTGAACAAAATGGAATTTAATGTAGGCTCAGATATTGGCAGTTTCAAAGTACAACCTTCCCGCGATGCCAAACATCCCCGAAGGTACTTTTTCCTTTTCGTGTAGAATTTTATAGATTAATTGGCGACCCAGTGTTTATGGCTGCTCCCATGAAGGAAGAGTCTTTAGAACAGATGAAAGAGCTCTATGGTTACCCTATGATAAACAATAGGGGTCCCGTATGACTATCAGTGTGCCATTCATCCTGGTTGTAAAACGCTACTGGGAGATGCTGTGAGTGAAACGTTGAGGTGGCTGTCGGCTGCAGGGCGGTGTGTAAGTGGTCCCAATGTACACTGAGAACGCCACGGTCCCCATTTGACCCATTTGTGTGTGATGTGTGTATCATGGGATGTTTTACAGGGCTGTTTTTGTACAGGATCTAAGGCACAGCACAGACACTGTGTAAGGTATGAGGGAATATATGGGCCTCCCATAGTGCTTGATGGAAGCATGTTAACCATCGGTATACTTAAGTCGTTTTGTTGTAATCCGTCCCGAAGGACCATGAAAGATAATACTCAACCGACATGTTAATTGTCAACTGACGTGTGGTCATTGCGTTACCTACCTTTTGCCTTTGGTCTACACTGAGGGTATCAGAGTGAGGGAGTCAACCCAAATATAATTAAATCTAGAGAGCTGAAATCCTCTCTGACTCTTTCTCTCTCTACCTCCGCCCGCAGGTGTGCGGAGAGCATGCTGTGCGTGGTGCCCGACATCTCTGCCTTCCGTGAGGGCTGGCGCTGGGTGCGGCAGCCGGTGCAGGTGCCCGTCACGCTGGTGCGAAACGACGGGATCATCTACTCCACCACACTCACCTTCACCTACACGCCGGAGCCCGGGCCGCGGCCGCACTGCAACGCCGCCGGAGCCATCCTGCGGGCGGGCAGCGACCGTCTGCTCACGGCTAGCAGCAACATCGCTAACAACAGCGACGCTAACAACACCTACGGCCCCAACGGCTCCAACGCAGGAGTCACGTCCTCTTCCACGGCCGCCACTGTGGTGTCCTAACACACACACACACACTTATACACACAATATGCCTTGAGAGCAAAACGTACCACATGGTAAGAAAAGACTACAAAGTAAACGGACTCTCTAAAAGTGCTGCATATTGATTTTGGATACAAGAAAAGAAGCTGAAATAGGAAATTGGTCGGACAAAAGGGAGGAAGAGGAGGAATTCGAAGGAAAGAACGATGTCAAAAGTTGTCAACCAACGGAAATAAGAGAAACTGTGCGGAACTCCTCACCGCTACCATCTTGTCTCTGGTGTTGGAGCTGTGGAATAAGTTCCTATTGGCTCAGAGTACCAGCGCCTTTGACGGCCGTAAGAAAATCGATACCACAACAGCGATGCATCTGCCACATGTATAAAATGTTAACATAAAAGGATAGTTTTTGTGCTCCCCCCCATCATTTTTTCCCTCCTTTTTTTTTTAATATGTTGCGTTAGTTTGTGTATGTTTCTGTAAAGGGGGCGAGATGTATCGTTGTTGGAGGGAGAGTGAGGATTGGGTATAGAGGGACACATATAAAAACGTGATGATGATAACATAGTTTTTATGGACCAAGGATCTCGTATAAGCTTTAGTAAAGGTACATTTTCTCCATACCTTTTTTTGTATGAAATATATAGTACACTTTTGTTACCAAATAGTTTCTATTCTCACCCTCCTAGCTTTGGCCTTTTTTGGGGGGCCAAATCCCGACCTGGCTTGTGTATTATAGCTACCCATATCTCCGTCAAACGCCTGCTCCCCCGGTCTTTTGGACAGAACGTTCAATTTTTTGATACTTTGCTCTTAAAAAAAAAAAAGACTAAAGTCTGGGGATTTCTCTTTGTTTTGTTTACCTAACCGAAGGTTTGGTTTGCGTTAGGAAGTGACCTCAGCAGGCCTAATTTGGGATTCTCGTTCATTTTTATGAAGTCTTTAAAAAGAAAAGCTTTAAGCAATGCCTCTGCCTTGTCTGAAATACTCTGTGTGCTACTAGCTACGTTTCCTTCGGAAATTACATGTCTGTACATCACACAAGGAGCCATAGCGAAGTCCGCAGAATTCTTCCATTGTATTTCAAACTTTAAAAAACTCGACTTCCACTACCGGTTACAAAATAGTTTCTCATTTCCACATACATTTTATGATTCTAGTCATCAAATTGAAAAGGTAGCCTTAGAACTGTATATTATTACTGTGCACACAGTCAGAAGAAATCGTGTCATATATCCCATGTTGAGATCATGCCGATGTATTGGTCGCCACAGAAGTATCTGACGACGTCTTGAAATCTGTCAGTCCGTATACTGTCTCACCAGGCCTTGGTGTCTTCCTGTGTATAGTTCTCGTGGAATTTAAAACTTCCATTGTTTTGAGAAAACAGAAAAGACAGACACTTCCAATTTGATGTGGCCTTACCGCTAACTTAAATGTCAAAGAGAACCGATACCCTTCCAACGACCTGCCCTTTCCATTTAGGTAACTTCCAAGAACCTGTGTGTTGCAAAAACAGTCTGTCTGTCTTATCACCACTTGTTAAGTTGTTTCATTGGACTATATTACCCATAATGCAATCCATCTGCCACTACTCCAAAACCACATTGTCATCCTTCTGGAAGATTTGTGGGCCTTTTTAAGGATAATATTAACTCTGTTCAGTGTACAAGTAGAACACTTATATAAATGATGTACTTTATTATCACAGTGCCCTGCTTTCTCCATTTTGGCATGGATACATTGTCTTGTGAGGGCTTTGAGCTCCTCTGTTTGGCCTCCTAAAAGCCTTTTAACTAACGTCCTGTGGTTTTTGACCTTACACAACAATTACATGTACATTGTAAAACTCGCTTTCTGAAAGTAGCCACACTCACCGGCTGTATTTATGGTGATCAAGTCTCCTGTTAGAATGAATAAGGCCTTCTAGATGTGTGTCTGTGTTATTGAATATGTGTATTTGGAAAAACGTACAGCAATATTGTACAGGTCATGTCGTCGTGTCTCTTGGGGTTTGTCTGCCTGACCACTAGTTCACCAGCCTGTGCGTGTGTGTGTGTGTGGTGGTGGGGGGGTTGTGTGTGTGTGAGAGCGAGTGTGTGTTTGGCTCTTCTGTGTAGTCTAACAATGGATCAGTGAGTGAGACTCGCTCCATTTCAAAATGTGGTTGGGTGGGTGGGTGCGTGGATGCGTACACCGTTTTATGTTCCAAACAATCAATGCTCTTGTAAAGATGGACTTTGAAGATTGTTTGGGTCCCGCGCCGTCTTCCGACTTGATCCAAATATAAAACAAGTGATTGTTTCTCTCTCATTGTTGGAAATAATATGTGGATCAACAAAATTAAAAAAAGAAAAAGGCAATACTTTGATCATAGTATTACAGTGGAACTGTATATACTTCCGGGAAGAACTATGATGCTTTAACTTGAATGTCTGCTTATTAATTAAGAAGTATTTCTGGCCAATGTCATTCATGTACCCATTTAACAGTCATATCCCTTTAATAATAGGGAACAAAAAAGTGCTCTATTTACCTACCCCCCCCAAAAAATGCTAACTTAAGGGATGCTTTTTTCCCCCTCCCTATTTAGATTCTTCCCGCCCCTTCTATTTTTCCAGCCATTGATGTTAATGTAAACAGTGTAATAATATTGATATTATTTTAAATTATTGGTATAAAGTTTCCCCCCTTGTCTTATTTTATGTCAAAGAAATAAGTGCATTATTGCCCTTGCTGCCTAGTTTGGCCTGGGTTGTCAATTTACAAAAGGTCGGTCCAGCAACAGTTGTACTTTTTCTAATGAATTAAAGCATGGGTGTATCAACCTAAATTGAACATTTTGTAGCATCAAACCAACATGAGCTTTGTCACTAATCACCTTAATATGGACTTTTTTTTTACACAACAAAGAGAAATGCTACTGGTATTTCTTAACCCTTTACTCTATTGTGATATGTCAATAAGGTGGTCACCAAATATGTTTGGGTTTTGCGCAGTGTTTTCATTGTGCCCGTTTCAGCTGGTAGAGGCGAGCTTATCTCTTAGATATCAAAGTGAGTTTGGGAACGCCTCTCTAATGCCTAAGGCGTCCTCCAGTCAGTCGACCTGTCATTCTGCTTGTGTTATTTTATTTCTGTTTCGATACTTTCTGTTGTCTCTCTGGGCTCCACTCAGCCTGCTCCTTACGTTTCTCACTGATGCCCGAGTGAGTTTGGAAGGAAGTGGCATTGCGCTGCATCTCTTAAACAGTGGAAGGGTCGTGCGTATTCTCATATCACTCTTTGATCCTCTTTGCTGGGTCATGTTCAGTAGGCGGGAAATGGAATGAAACGTTTGCAACGGTGTGCCCTAATGAACATGACACTGGTTGAACGGTTTACATGTACTCTATAGAACAGTGGAGGCATGGCGGATTGGAGCAGGAGGAGAGGGTGGGTCCAGAGAACCAACTATTATGGTCAAGAAGCGCATCAGTGCTCCCCTTCCTCAGGTTTCACTCAACAAGGGGAAGGCAGCTCTCCCCCCCTAAAGGGGGTGGAATGTTGTTACGTGGCTTTGTATTATCTGAGCAAACTTTAGCAACATGGTAACTAAAGCTCACCCAGCAAAATACAAAATATTCTCCAACTTGTGTGATGCTTTTTGAAAATACTGTATACACACCGGTTTTCATTTTTCGGTCAGTCCATATTGTTTGTTTTGTTCTTCCAAAAGCAGCTGTTGTTTTTTTGTTGTTGTAACGAGCTCTGAACAATGTATGTATGTATGTATCCTCTAATATACCAAATGTCTTTTTATAACGTAGATTTCTCATGCACTGCTAAACGAAACAGGACAGAGCGAGGAGGCAGCTGTAAATAAATGAAAAGGCGTGTTGGAGCAGCCTTTCCTCTGTTGCACTCGGCCTGACATTCTCCCCAAGACTATTGGCTGGCTGCACTATGAAGTGCTTTACGCTTCTCTCTTTCTTTCCGTCTCTCCTCTGTCTGTGTACGTACATTTTTGACTTTCCCCCTCATCCCTTTACACTCTTAGCTCTGTACGCTTGGCTTTGCTGCAGTCTGTTTTCTTACCCTTCCTTCCTTTCCTTTCTTTTTCCCCCTCACACACACTCTCTCTCTCTCTCTCTCTCCTTTCTCTCACACTCTCTCTCTCTCTCTCTCTCTCTCTCTCTCTCTGTGTAATGTTGTAGTAATGTTAAGCAGAGTGTCAGTCTGTCAGTGTGGTAGTATACTCAGTGCTTAAAGGGTTGCCGATGGTAGAAACCTGTGCAGTTTGTAACATTTTAGCAATAACGTGAAAACAAGGGGACTGTTTGTTTCAGTTTTTTGTACATATTGCAGTTCCAGTTCATGCTCAAATCCATGTCATTAAAAAAAAAATTACTTGCAATATTGGCATAAAAAAAAATCAAGAAATAAAAACTGACAGAATTATGTGTGAAATTAAATGTGTCGTTAACTATATGTATTTTTATGTTTGAGGAACTCAAGTATGCAAAAAAAAAAAACATGGTAATATCCTCATAAAGGGCTGACTTAAACAGGCAGTTTGAACAGTAACAAAGCAGACACCCCGCCACTGATTTGGTAAACATCTCAGGGATGGGGAAATGTAACCATGCTTTTGAGGCCATAGTGTTTTTTTATTCTATTTTTTACAGTTGCATTGTTTACAAACAAAGGAGCAAAACAAGTTTATATTTTGGGTTCTGATGGCGTACGACAGTTGAACTCAGCACGTGAGGCATCTACAAGTTATATTCTTCAAGAATCAATGGGTGTATCATTCATTTAAATGTCTAAAACTGGATGGAGCAACTGCAAATAGTCCGTCTGTGAAGTAACACCACTCTGCATTTGTTTGTACAACCTGTGCCTCTGAACCAGCTCAGAGGTGAGTGTTTATGCTTCTCATGAGCTTCGTCTCCAAGAACCACTGGCCCTTGCAGTGTAAGCAAGTGCAATCCATCGGCACCTTCTTACTCAGGGATTTGAAAGGGCCCCACCAGACGCTATATACTTTTTAATATTCAATTTCCTTTTTCGGGTTATGTATTCCAGTGCAAGTCTGATAGCAATTTACCTTAGAGAGCAATGCTAAAACTATCAACAGAGACCAGGTGTGATTGACAGGTAGCGCCGGGAAACATCTCTTTGAAGTAGGGGGACATACAGGTGCACAGTCCCACACCTCGATAAGGCGGCGAGTCATGTCACCCACAGTACTACATGTGGCACAACGATGAAAAAGCACGCTGACTGGGTCAAGAAAGAGAAAACACGACTGTTTTGTACGCTAATGACTTGTTTTAGAGCGTGGCACTGTGCTACAAGGCTAGGACACAAAATAATGCGCAACTGCCGGGAATGGCAGTGATTTAAGTCAGGAAGTGTTTACACATTTGTTGCACTGCCTGTAAAAGGAGGTCAGAGGTATGGGAAGTTTTAAATGTCTTGGGGGAACGTGGTGTCATCATTGGGCTGTGGTTTGAAGCTTTCAAGTCCTTGACAAGAATGTATCCAAAGACAATTTTATGCAGAGTGGAGCAGAACACACACACGGGGTTATGAAGTACATCCATGGGCATTCTGCTTTGAATGCACACGGGGGAGATGGAGAGGTTCTGTAAAGGGGGACTGTGACGATTGTACTCATTGGGGGGGGACAGTACTGAATGTAAACCTCTTTGCCGTAGACATGACCTAGCCATGTTCTCTCACGGTCCCTGTGAATGCAGCATATAGGGTGGTACTGTATACGTCAGAGTTCTAATCAGGTGCCACCGTTCCTCAGTCTTTTATAGTTTGTTTACTGTTAGTTCTTTTAAAGTCCTATCATCATCTCCTTGTTAAAAAACTCTGGCTGATTTTTCTCAGTTTCATGAAGTCGACATGCTTATGGTTAGATTATCCTGTCTTCGCAATGGCGCCAATATTATCATCGACTCTTTCACTGGGATCCTCTCAATACATACACGGGGTGTAAAAAAAACATGAGGATAACCTTCCTAATATTGGGTTGCACCCACATCTCCACTCAGGACAGCCTCAATTCGTCTGGGCATGGACTCTACAAGGTGTCGAAAGCGTTCCCAAGGGATGCTTCCCACAGTTGTGTGAAGTTGGCTGGATGTCCTTTTGGTGGTGGACCAGTCTTGATACACAAGGGAAACTGTTGAGCATGAAACTACCATACTACCATGCCCCATTCAAAGGACTGTAACCTTTTATTTAATTAGGCAAGTCAGTTAAGAACAAATTCTTATTTACAATGACGGCCTAACCCTTCCAAACCCGGAGGACGCTCGGCCAATTATGCACCGCCCTATGGACTCCGAATCACGGCCGGATGTGATACAGCCACAATCCATGTCTCAAGGCTTAAAAATGATTCTTTAACCTGCCTTGTCCACTTCATCTACACTGATTGGAGTAGATTTAACAGGTGACATTGAATAAGTGATCATAATAGCTTTCACCTGGGTCATGGAAAAGGCAGGTGTTCCTAATGGTTTGTATACTCAGTGTACATGTCCACTCTCACAGGCACGGGGACTTTGAAGTGGAAAGAAGGCATGACCTTAACAGAGACCAAACTCTCATGGTACAGTGGGTGGGGGTACGGTGGGTACTTCTGACTGGTCGATGATGGCAAAGGAAGCTAAGCCTGAGCGGAGCCACGGATACTACTGTATGTGAAGCGCGTGCTATTACCACTGGATGGCGTGTGCCCGTTCTCTCTGCTCCTCATCCCTCCTCTTCCTCGCCCTCTCCCCGTCCCTGTCCCGATCCTACTCCCAGCCCCCCTCCTGACCCCACCGCCCTTAGGGCAGCTACAGCAGGTGAAGGTGGACAGAATCCCTTGGCGGAAACGGTTATTCATGAAGCAGTATATAATGGGGTTGACACAAGCCGAGGTGTACGACAACAGGTGGATGAAGGATATCGGCGCCCCCGAGAGGAGCTTGTCGGCAGAGCGGCGGTCGAAGGCCCTCCAGGCATTAGCGGCAAACACGGGTGTCCAGCAGAGCAAGAAGAGACAGACGATGACCAGGAGCATGCGGATCACGCGCTTCTTAGCCATCAGGTTAGAGGTGGAGCTGTTGCTGCACACACGGCTCAGCGTGGACTTAGCGCTGCCCGTGCTGTCTCTGATTTTGATGGTCACGTTAGGGCTGTGGGTCGACAGAGGGCTCTGGAGGTGGGCAAGCTCGCCCTTCTTGGCAGGCTGGAGGTAGCAGCCGTCGTTGTCCCCGGGTTTGATGCTGCCCGTGCTGCACTGTCTGTCTGTGATGGATCATAACAGCAGATATGAATACAAATGAACATGAACGAAAATGGTATTACCCTAAATAACAATTACAAATGATAAAGCTGGATATAATAATGATGAGGAAATCATCTCTGCGAGAGATATTAAACATAGACATGAATAATGTCCCTGTACAAATTGGATTTACCAAAGATTAGCCAATTGTACATGATTGCCAATAAGGTTGCCACAAAATGTAGATGACATGATGGCCAGAGCTGCATGTTTTCAAGAGGCCAGTTGAGGTAAATGTACCTCTGCTGGACTTCCTGTTGGTCATCTCAAACTTAATGCCCCTGTAGAGCTCAAGGGAGATGAGCCCGTAGGCTGTCATCATCACGACCCCAGGGACCAGGAAGAGGAGCAGCAGCAGGGACACGTACCTGGGAGGAACAACAGGTCCATGGGGTCACCAGATTGGTCAAAAGCAGGTAAGTGTGCATTCAGTATATCAAAGTGTTCCGACCTGACAGAGAACCGCTTTCTGAGCTCAACAATGACCTACCTCCTCATTGCTAAGTATATATCTAACAGCTCAACAACATCACTGAATTAGATACTTTAACCCCCAAAAAGTAGTAGACATGAATTTAATTTAATCTTTTGAGCAGACTTCTCCATTATTTACAGAGAAAATCACCTAACGGCTGAAACCTCTCTTTGTGATGGTGGGCAGACGAAAAAAGTATCTCATCTCTAAAGTATCTCTCCTCTCACCAGGACTGCTGGATGACATCACTGGGCCAGACCAGGCGGCACATGTTGCCTGTGCTGTTGTTGACCCGGGTGAAGGGTACCAGGGTGCTGGAGATGGGGTAGGGCAGCATGAGCAGGAAGCTCACCACCCAGGTGGCAGAGATGACCTTGGCAGCGTGGGACTTGGTTTGCCAGGTACGGGAGGTCAAGGGGTTGCAGATTGCACTGTAGCGCTCCAGAGAAATGGCCACCAGGTTGAAGGTAGAGACACTCACCGAGATACCTGGAGGGATGACAACGAATAACGGTCCTTGATACCACGCGAATATAGATTCTGATTAATAGATCGATTATAAACAAGCATGTAGCCTACATTAGCATGTTGTACTGCAATGATTTTGAACGGCTAAATATTTTACAGTGTACAGTGTAGTAAATATGTATGTAAAATATTAGTTATTAATATAGAAATATGTAACAGTGACGTAGATATGTAGAATCTCAATGTAGCCTCGTGTGATTGTGATTTGGAGGCTTGCCAGACCAGGTTAAGGTGACAATTCAAGGGATAATCTGTAGTTCAAACAAGAGCAAGGCAGTCACCCTGCCGCTGTTTCAGTAAACAGCTGAGGAATAGGGCTGGAGAAATGTAACCAATCTCAAATTCATAGACAGAGTTATGGATGACCATCCATGATAGCCACATAATAATGTAAACTGTGTTTTAAGGCTATACAGTGTTTGTTTACAATCACATTGTTTACAAACAATGGAATTAAAGAAGTTTATATTTTGGGTTATGTTGGAATCCGACAGAACTAAGCTAATGAGGAATTTATAAATTATATTCTTCAAGTATCAGGGTAGAAACAGTACCCTCCATAATTATTTCTTATTTTGTCTCTATACTACAAAAGTTTGGATTTTAAATCAAATAATGACCATGAGGTTAAGTGCAAACTGCCAGCTTTAATTTGAGGGTATTTTCATCCATATCGGATGAACCATTTAGAAATGACAGCACTTTTTGTACATAGTCCCCCTATTTTAGGGGAGGAAAGGTATTGGGACAAATTCACTTATGTGTATTAAAGTAGTAAAAAGTTAAGTATTTGGTCCCATATTCATAGCATGCAATGACTACATCAAGCTTGTGACTACAAATGTGTTCGATGCATTAGCTCTTTGTTTTGGTTGTGTTTCAGACTATTTTGTGCCCAATAGAAATGAATGGTAAACAATGTACTGTGTCATTTTGGAGTCACTTTTATTGTAAATAAGATTAGAATATGTTTCTAAGCATTTCTACATTAATGTGGATACTGCCTAGATTATAGATAATCCTGAATGAATTGTGAATAATGACTTTATGAGCGGTGTAGAGACAGAGCACTAGGCTAACATATGGAATTGTTTTAAGATGGTCATGCCATGGATAATTTAGTAATTTGATTTAGAATATTAGGACCCCTTTAGGTAAAAATAATATATACAAAACAAATATTTGATAAATATTGAATTTGGCCTTCACTACTATAGCCCATAGAAACACATTGGATAACACACAAATGGCAAAAAAATAGTCAAAAAATGTATCGTAAGGAATAAGGTTTTGAAGTGTCTGTCCAATATCTAGAATATATAAGAAAGCTCAGGAAATATTTGATGGCACATATTTAACCCCTTAGTTTTGTTGCAACAAAAATAACTCCATACTTCAATTAGTTTGTATGGGTTACCTTCAGACGAGTCCTGTGGCACTTGCAAAATCGAGAACACCATCATGTCCGTGAGTCTCCCCTTTCCATAGAGTGGTCAAAATAGTTTTTTAGGCGAAACCGTTCAGACGTTTTCATGAGAAACGATTTTTGGGATGTCTAATGGTCAGACAAATACCGGTGTAGCTCGGCCACCTTCCACCGCAGACGTGGAAGGCCGACATAGGCGGATTTGATGGTTTGAGACGCAGCCCATGCAAAAAAAAATCGCACATTTATGGATTTTCATGGGGATTTTTAAAATGTATTGTTACTTAGATTGACGCACGAGTGCATCAATAGACTCTTCAGGATTAACCAGTGGAAGTTAACACACTTACAGAGTAATAGTAACAACGGCACATCTAAATAAATGCACATTACCGTGGATATACCGGTGTATTTCACGTTAAACTCTGTGACAGATGAGTTATTCATCTCTACTGACATGGCCGTGATCTCACCGCACACGGATCCCGAACAAACAGTGTGAACTATCTAACTACTAACAAATACCACGATAGAAAATGTTCCCGAAGGCAATAACGAAAAAATTAATCCAGCTAATACAAATGCATATATCTAGGATTTATCCATACAATATCTAGGCAGGAAATATTGTTGAAAAACATTGGAACTACAAGAGCACTTGAAGATACAGCTATGCATCGAGCTACTGTATCTGGAACCTATATATCCATACAACATCCAGACATAAAGTTCAATGGAATGTTTTCAACAAGATATGAACCATGAGAACAGTACAGCCTTGACTTCAAATGCCTCTAGAGAATGGATCCTCAACTATATAGCTTTATTGATATTTCTATGCCTGAGAGTCTAAAGTTATTGTTTTTTGACAAGTGTCTCAAACATCACTCTTCTACCATGGTATTTTTCTTCCTCTTATTGCCTTGTGGCCTGGACCTTTTCTGCTCAGAATAAATGGCTCCTTAAATCAGGAGGCAGGGCCAGTACGCTCACAGCCCGGGCGGCGGGAAGGCAACAAGGGAACGCAGCCACGGCTATAGCCATCAAATTACTTTATTTGGTGTCTCTTCACACCAGGCACCAGGTCAGAGCCTAAATGGAGGTGGTATTGGCTCAATGGATTCTGGCATTTGCTTCGTTGTTGATTCTCCATGATTAGCCTACAGCCCACTCCAATGTGTTCATTGTAGGTCGGTGAGTGAGTGGCTGAAGCTGAAAGGAATCTTCTGTATGTGGCTATGTGGACAGAACCTACTGTACTCACTCCCCTTACTTGACCCTTTGAAATGAGTGACAGCAGTGTAGTAGACAATAACAAGATAAGACCACGATTAACTATGCAGCACAGAAGATGACAAGAGTATGTAAACACATCCAATTGCAATAACACAGAAATCCCTAACAGACAAACACACTACATGGTCATGGAGACCTGGGCCCGTATCCACAAAGCATCTCAGAGTAGGAGTGCTGATCTAGGATCTATCCATATAATCTTATTCTTCATGATCTATTAGGTAAAACTGTTCCTAGGTCAGCACTCCTACTCTAAGACGCTTTGTGAATACAGGCCCAGGTCAGGACTGGGTACAGTACACCGACAGGACTCACCCATGAAGTACATGGCCACCTTGCAGATGCCCGAGCCGAACACAAAATCCCTCATGAGGTTGGGGATGAGGGTGAAGGGCATGCAGAAGAGGCACAGCATCAGGTCGCTGGCGGCCAGGGAGAGCAGGAACAGGTTGGTGACTGTGCGCATGTGGCGGTTCCTCACCAGCACAGCGATGATCAGGCTGTTACCCAGCACGCTGACCAGGAAGATGAGGCAGTAGAGGAAGATGCGCACCGTCTGGTTCAAATCTATAGGGAGGAGAGAAAGACAGTCAGCATCATTGTTCTTATAATTGCCATTATCATCAGACGTCATCATCACCAAGACCATCAGCTTCATCATTGTTTTCATTGTCATCGTCAATGTTATCGTTATTATCAACATCATCTTCTTAATCATTATCATCAATATTATCAGACAATTATTATCATAAACATCATCATCATTATTATTAAGATCATCATCACCATCATTATCCATATTATCATTACCTTCAAATAATCAATTTGTTAGGTCTATCTGTTTTCAATGACATGGCCCTAGTTGTGTAAAGAGGGTGAAATTAATTTATCCTAATTCGATTGTAAAATATTCTATTATACAGTTGAAGTCAGAAGTTTACATACACCTTAGCCAAATACATTTAAACTCAGTTTTTCACAATTCCTGACATTTAATCCTAGTAAAAATTCCATGTCTCAGGTCAGTTAGGATCACCACTTTATTTAAAGAATGTGAAATATCAGAATAGTAGTAGAGATTATGATTTATTTCAGCTTCTATTTCTTTCATCACATTCCCAGTGGGTCAGAAGTTCACATACACTCAATTAGTATTTGGTAGCATTGCCTTTAAATTGTTTAACTTGGGTCAAACATTTTGGGTAGCCTTCCACAAGCTTCCCACAATAAGTTGGGTGAATTTTGACCCATTCCTCCTGACAGAGCTGGTGTAACTGAGTCAGGTTTGTAAGGCCTCCTTGCTTGCACATGGTTTTTAGTTCTCTCCACAAATGTCCTATATGATTGAGGTCAGGGCTTTGCGATGGCCACTCCAATACCTTGACTTTGTTGTCCTTAAGCCAATTTGCCACAACTTTGGAAGCATGCTTGGGATCATTGTCCATTTGGAAGACCCATTTGCAACCAAGCTTTAACTTCCTGACTGATGTCTTGAGATGTTGCTTCAATATATCCACATCATTTTCCTTCCTCATGATGCCATCTATTTTGTGAAGGGCACCAGTTCCTCCCGCAGCAAAGCACCCCCAAAACATGATGCTGCCACCCCCGTGCTTCACGGTTGGGATAGTGTTCTTCAGCTTGCAGTCCTCCCCCTTTTTCCTACAAACATAACGATGGTCATTATGGCCAAACAGTTCTATTTTTGTTTCATCCGACCAGATGACATTTCTCCAAAAAGTACAATCTTTGTCCCCATGTGCAGTTGCAAACCGTAGTATGGCTTTTTTTATGGCGATTTTGGAGCAGTGGCTTCTTCCTTGCTGAACGGCGTTTCAGGCTATGTCGATATAAGACTTGTTTTACTGTGGATATAGATACTTTTGTACCTGCTTCCTCCGGCATCTTCACAAGGTCGTTTGCTGTTGTTCTGGGATTGATTTGCACTTTGACACAAAGTACGTTAATCTCTAGGAGACAGAACGCGTTTCCTTCCTGAGCGGCATGATGGCTGCGTGGTCCCATGGTGTTTATACTTGCGTACTATTGCTTGTACAGATGAACGTGGTGCCTTCAGGAGTTTGGAAATTGCTCCCAAGGATGAACCAGACTTGTGGAGGTCTACAATTGGTTTCTGAGGTCTTAGCTGATTTCTTTTGATTTTCCCATGATGTCAAGCAAAGAGGCACTGAGTTTGAAGGTAGGCCTTGAAATACATCCACATTGACTCAAATTGACTCAAATTATGTCAATTAGCCTATCAGAAGCTTCTAAACCCATTACATAATTTTCTGGAATTGTCCAAGCTGTTTAAAGGCACAGTCAACTTAGTGTATGTAAACCTCTGACCCACTGGAATTGTGATACAGTGAATTCTAAGTGAAATAATCCGTCTGTAAACAGTTGTTGGAAAAATGACTTGTGTCATGCACACAGTAGATGTCCTAACCGACTTGCCAAAACTATAGTTTGTTAACAAGAAATTTGTGGAGTGGTTGAAAAACGAGTTTTACTGACTACAACTTCCGACTTCAACTATACATTTTTTCTCAATCATGTACAATCCTTTTTTGGAATAATGTTGCTGATTTTCAAAACAGAGTCCACAAGACACAGAACTCTGTGGCCTTTTGCAACAAAGTAAATGGCTTCTCAAAACATAAATACAATCATCAAAACTATAGTTTACTGTCAAAATTGCAAATACATTCATCAAAAGTTGAAAAAATACATTTTCGAGTTTTACTGACTACAACTTCCGACTTCAACTATACATTTTTTCTCAATCATGTACAATCCTTTTTTGGAATAATGTTGCTGATTTTCAAAACAGAGTCCACAAGACACAGAACTCTGTGGCCTTTTGCAACAAAGTAAATGGCTTCTCAAAACATAAATACAATCATCAAAACTATAGTTTACTGTCAAAATTGCAAATACATTCATCAAAAGAACACAAGTGCCTGCAAATAGATTAATGCAATCATACATATCTCTTGCATCCAAGCAGACAAAACAAAAAGTTAGTCTGTCTTTCAAAAATCCCGGTAGATCAATACATTTTCTTTGCTGTCAATAAATCATGATGATCAAAATTGGAAGTACAACTATCCAAAGGTACAGAGTTATGGGCAATTTCTCTCCTTTAATGCACATTTCACCAAACAATTTCATACACATCAAATCAAATGTTACTGATAAAAGAAATGACATGAAAAATAAGCACATTGTGTGCATGATTAATTAATCGGTCCAATCACAATTGCATGTATTCAACACGTAGGCTCGTTTGCTCATAGTTTTAGTTGACTTTCCATTGGCACACAAAAACACAATACGCAGTAGAAATAAGGCAAGGCGAATACAATGGAGGAAAAACACAACTGATATGAATATATAGGCCTCAATACACACTAAAGCAAAGCTCTACGATGGAAGGGCACAATGTCGGAGATGATGACTTCGGAGTATAGCAAAGTTTCTTAGAAGTAACCCAACTTCATTCTCTGCATATCTGCAATATTGTGAAATAAAATGATTAGACAGCCCCACTGCCTAGATCTTTCCCTATATCGTACATGGTATGACACTGATGAGGTGATTTTAAGCATGTTGTGCAGTAGTATTTACTGATGAACACAATTGAACACATTCTCTTGTGATGAAAACAATTTGTTAATATTCTGTGAACTAAACACAGGCTTAAATGTGAGTTTAAAAAAAAAAATCCACTGATGACATTTGTATTTAAAGTTCTGCAGAATGTGGTCTAAGATATGCAAGTCAGGTACAAAGGAAAGAAAATGACCAGAAGTTCTGTATATGTAGGCTATTAGCATTTGGTCATTGCTGTACTACAGGCCAATATACAGATATGTTACGTTTCAACACAGATCCCAAAATAGCTTTTACACAATTGAGAAAAACTTTAAATATAAATGCTTGTTCCTTACTCATCCAGGATTATTTTAGAACTACCGTTAGTAGGCTAAAGGCAATTCATCTGTAATTCAGTTGGAGTCCGTTTTGGTTGGCTGCATTACTCAGGGGAAGAATGTGTGCAAATGTGGGGTTTGAATTAGCAAAATATTGGATTCATAGTATAGCCGATCAGCTCCGCCTAATTTCAATGAGAATTCAGAGATCATTTCAGTCAATGTAACACTAAGACCTACTGTAGCCTATCAGACAACTACGTGTTGACCTGATACTAAGTTGTAATCGTGTGTTAATTAATTAATGCCAAAAATTAAATAATGATATTCACTCCATCCAAGCAGAGGAGCCGAAAGAACGCATCCTATTTCAACCGCGAGTAAATGCATCGTTTGGGGTGTCCAAAGGGTCGCTCTCAATGCGCAGGTTCGCATAATAATAACAATAAAAAGATTACTAACATTTTGAAGTATGGATGATTTGGGACAAAATGCATTTTGGCAGGTTTGTGTAACAGACCGGGGGGTTTATGACTTTAAAATAAAACGGTTTCATGATTTAAAAAATAAAACATGCTACATTTTTAACACTTTGCATCAATATCTCCACGAAAAACATGTTTATTTTGATTTAAAATATATATACAATTAGACAATGACTTTTTGTAAATTTAACTTCCCCCACATGTATGATTATCATTTGGATTGGTTACCTTTCGGTTCCGGCCGCGTCTGGCTTTCATCGTCGCACTCCGACACATTCTTGATTCCAAAGTCACATAATATCTTATAAAGATTAGTGGAGTTTTTGAGCATTTCATGCAATGTAAATGTCTCCATTTTAGCCTTTCTATGTTATTTTGTCTGATGCATAAACTGAAATGAGGTTATGCAAAGGAACCCATTCCGTACAAACTTGATATTATGTCTGCAAATCACTTCCCAAATGTCATGTTCATATTCTCCAGAAGTTTGCATGACCCCATTTGTTTGATGCAAAAGTATTATCCAGCTTTCAACGAAATTGACGGGTATCAGTCAGTGAGCAAAAATGATTGACTTCAAGCGTCTGCTGCATGCACATTTTGTTGTGCTCCAGCACTTCAATGTTGGATATGAGAAATATAACAGTATGGATGGGTGGATAGAGAACTCCGGTCTAAGAGAGCCCGCCTCTCGAGCCCATGGTCATGCAAGTGAAACAGCAGCCGCAACAATTTTAAAGGATTTTTGTAGGCTTACAGTGATTTTGTTTTAGTCTGTTGAATAGACTATTTAAGTGACATATTTCAAGAATACCACGTCTAGGTTTTCACCAAAAATAAAATAGTTTTAGATTTGTTATGAAAAAAAACAAATCTGTGAGATGTGATTTATTGCTCACATGTGAGAGATAATAGGCTGTCATTATGGTACTGGACAGAGGCTCACCTGATGATGGTGATCCATCACAACATGACATAACTCCACATGCATGTTTTGCTTAAAAACCTATGTTCTGCTCTCAGTAATTGTATCACTTTGACTAGATCGACCTAAGATGCTAGCCTGGTCCCAGATCTGTTTGTGCTTTTGCCTACTCCATTGTCATTGTCAAGCCAAACATAGGCCTATCATATTCCAAAAATGCCCCTCCCAAATTTAACCCTCAGCCATGGTAGCCTATATAGGCACCAACAAACGTTTAAACTGTTTTCTTTACCTTTTGAATGCAGGTGACAGAGTCATAGCAAAGTCATAGCAAGCAAGTATTATTACAGGCCTGGCTTACTCAAATGACCTTTCTGACTTTTATAGGCTATGTATTGCGATTGATGATCAGATGTTGTTGGATACAGCACTACAAATACATAGATAATCTAGACAATCTGACTCCAAACAATATCTTATCTTTGTTTATGCAAAGAGCATAGCCTATATTAGGGATTTTTCTTCAAGGAAGGGAGATAGAGCTTGCAGGCTATTCACAATGAGCACACTGATAATGCAATAAATAACTATCAAGCTAGGAACTAATCTTGCGTATTTTTTGTTTCCTCTACATCCATAGTCCGTAGTTGCTAAGTAACCACTGCAGAGGCCAAAGGCTGCATCACCGGATACCAAATGGATTCTAAAAGTCTAATTGCCTTATCGTAGTGTAGATAAACCAAAACGAGCATTGAAAATGATGGATGAGGGAACGGAGTTATCACTGACAATTGCGCAAATTGTCCAGCGACTGAAAGCAACCCATTTACACTCTCAAATAGAGAGACAAGCCAAAGTAAGTACCTAGCTAGCTGCTCTGCAGAACCGAAGGCATTGACCGAAAGGCTTGTACAACAACGAATGTTGTCCTCCCTGTCTGCTGCTGTGAGATTTTACAGCTGCCAAGGCTATACAAACAGTTGCCTTATCTAGCAATACTATTGATTTTACGACCAGTAACTAACTGCTTGACATACCAAAATATCTAGCTACTTAGAGAATATGCTTAACTATTTTCTCATTCTATTTAGGAGTGTTTGCATAGACCCGAGATACAATTAGAATCTCTAAAAGAGGACGTTCGTAATTTTCTCAAAGCATCAGGTAAGCGCCTGATGCAGAACAAATATTTGTGTGGGTAATAGCTCGCTTGATGTCATGGACTGGACCTACATTGAATATCATGCATGTCATGTTGCAAATTAATACCTTTTATTTTGTGTTGCAGGTTGGGAGAGAAAGCTACAGAATGCAGTATACAGAGAGTTGCACGTGTAAGTGTTTTTTTCAATAAACAAAATGTATTTTGTATGAGCATATCAAATGCATAACATGTACATGGGCACAGAGAGAGAGAGAGAGAGAGAGAGAGGAGGGGGGGGGGTTCCCTTACTGAAGTTTGGTTCTAACTGTTTTTATATAACATTTATGAGAGTGAATCACCTGAAATGGTCAGCCAATGCTCGTTTTAAACAGACTCCAGTAAAAGTGATGTGGGGCTTTAGTCTTGGCCAAGAACCACACTCCAGAACAGATCCCAAAACTGGCACCAACGCTCCAACCATCATCCAATGCCAGGAGGTCTCATGCTTTTATTCTTCTGTTTTGTTTGTCTGTCTAGACCTACTGTTTGTATCAGATATGGACAGACAGAAACATGTTCCTTGCATTGCTAACACTTTATTTTTAAACAGACAGCACTTTTTCAGCTTCTCTGTTTGTATGATCAAATCGTGAGTTGTTATTCAGTTTGAGCAAATGTAAGCCCAAGTCACCTTAAGTCACTTAAGAGTACCATGGTGTCTTACTGCTGTGAGATGAAAACAAAACTCACGATCCAGCTGCCTGAACTTGAGGCTGTCCAGTTTCGCACTACAACGTAAAGAGTTGAATTATGCCTTCCTCTCTTGAACATGAATCATCTGTGTATGTCCTCGTTTAGGTGACGTGTTTAGATAAAGATGAGTGTTTTACAGTGCCTTGCAAAAGTATTCATCCCCCATGGCGTTTTTTACTATTTTGTTGCATTACAACTTATCATTTAAATAGATTTTTATTTGGATTTAATGTAATGGACTTACACAAAAGAGTCCAAATTGGTGAAGTGAGATTAAAAAAAATGACTTGTTAAATTGTTTTTATTGTTTTAAACAGAAAAGTGGTGCGTGCATATGTATTCACCCCCTTTGCTATGAAGCACCTAAATAAGATCTGGTGTATCCAATTACCTCCAGAAGTCACATAATTAGTTAGATTGCACCCAGGTGGACTTCATTTAAGTGTCACATGATCTGTCACATGATCTCAGTATATATACACACCTGTTCTGGAAGGCCCCAGGGTTTGCAACACCACTAAGCAAGTGGCACCATGAAGAACAAGGAGCTCTCCAAACAGGTCAGGGACAAAGTTATGGAGAAGTACAGATCAGGTTTGGGTTAAAAAACATATACAAAACTTTGAACATCCCACAGAGCACCATTAAATCCATTATTAAAAAATGGAAAGAATATGGCACCACAACAAACCTGCCAAGAGAGGACCACCCACCAAAACTCACAGACCAGGCAAGGAGGGCATTAATCAGAGGCAACAAAGAGACCAAAGATAACCCTGAAGGAGCTGCAAAGCTCCACAGCGGATATTGGAGTATCTGTCCGTAGGACTTTTTTAAGCCGTACAGTCCACAGAGCTGGGCTTTACAGAAGAGTGGCCACAAAAAAATCCATTGCTTAAAGAAAAAAATAAGTAAACACGTTTGGTGTTTGCCAAAAGGCATGTGGGAGACTCTCCAAACATATGGAAGAAGGTACTCTGGTTAGATGAGACTAAAATGTTGCTTTTTTGTTTTTCATCGGCAGGGACTGGGACACTGGTCAGAATTGAAGGAATGATGGATGGTGCTAAATACAGGGAAATTCTTGAGTGAAACCTGTTTCAGTCTTCCAGAGATTTGAGACTGGGACAGAGGTTCACCTTCCAGCAGGACAATGACCCTAAGCATACTTCTAAAGAAACACTTGAGTGGTTAAGGGGAAACATTTAAATGTTTTGGAATGGCCTTGTCAAAGCCCAGACCTCAATCTAATTGAGAATCTGTGGTATGACTTAAATATTTCTGTACACCAGCAGAACCCATCCAACTTGAAGGTGCTGGAGCAGTTTTGCCTTGAAGATTGGGAAAAAATCTCAGTGGCTAGATGAGCCAAATTTATAGAGACATACCCCAAAAGACTTGCAGCTGTAATTGTTGCAAAAGTTTGCTCTACAATGTATTGACTTTGTGTGTGTGGGGGGAGGGGGGAATAGTTATGCATACTGAAGTTTTATTGTCTTGTTTGTTTTCGCAATAAAAACTATTTTACATTTTCAAAGTGGTAGGCATGTTGTGTAAATCAAATGATACAACCCCCCCAAAAATCACTTTTAATTCCAGGTTGTAAGGCAACCAAATCAAAATAATGCCAAGGGGGGTGAATACTTTCACAAGCCACTGTATAACACAAGGGCCGTCTGAAATGGGCTCGATCCTGTTTTTCTCCTCCAGACGGCCAGAGTCATTTATTTAGGTTGAATGATGGACAAAGGCAGGTGGATCTGGTGGAGGAACCCAGACCTTCTCCTTCAACTGGAGAGATAGCCTTCAGTTGGTCTTAGTCGATTGTTCTTTTCCCCCAGTTTGATTGCATAAATAAAAATATAATCTTCAATATGTTGCTTATAGTAGAGGATCCTACTGCCTTTGCGGGTTGTTTGTCATACATTTATTTGAAGAAATTAGTCTTATTCATGCTCACTTTCTTTCCTTTTTCCCTCTCTCTTTTCCCTTCCCTCTCTCTCTCTTTCTCTCTTTCACTCTCTCTCTCTTGCCCTTTCTATCTCTTCTACTCACCCTTTCTCTCTCTAGTCAGCCGCTCCCCAGCCACCCTGCAGCTCCCCCAGAGCACGCCAAGGAGCCTCTGGCGTACATGCGCAAGGCCCAGGTGGGTCTGTTGCTTCCTCTCTCCATCCATCTCTCCTTCTCTTCCTTTCTTCATCACTCCATTTCATCATCTCTTTTGTGGTTCTGTCTCTCAGATTTGTCTGGTGACTTACTGTAGAAGATATGCTTTAGTTAAGCAGATATGTTTTAGTGAAGAAGCGATTCTTACAATTCTTGGGCGGGCTGCCTAACAGTGTAAAAGTGCATAAAATTGCAGGAAATTTGCCTTTAAAACTGCAAAAATGTCCTCTCAGCTGCATGGCAAAAATGTGTAGAATTGCAGGAAATTAGCTTTAATATTCCAAAGAATTCTCTCAGCTCCATGGAAACATTCGTAAATTTGCAGGAAATTGGCTTTGAAATGCACAAATATATCTACATCGCCAAGATGGGGACCTATAAAATGTTCTCAAAAATTCTGATGGGCCCACCACGCCCACCACCGAAGCTTCAGGAAAAACTCTGCTCAGAGTTGTCTTTGTAATGTCGTTAAGTTAACTGTTTGTCTGTGTGTGCGCGCACCAATGTGTGTGTGCGTGTGTCTAAGCTTGTGTGTGTCTTCCCCTACAGGTAAACTGGGAGAAGCGTATCCTCAAAAGCCTGAACAGCATGTGCACAGAGCTGGGTGTACCCTTGGCTCGTAAGGTAAACCGTGTAAAGTAGTTTATGACAGCATGTAAAAGGGTACTCAACCTAAGATGAGGTCTTCAAGAATATTCGCAGAGGGCCCTGTGTGTCAGTATATATTTGTGTTAATGTCTTCAGTCTATTAACAAACTACTTTATTGACGATTCTTAATTTTCCGTTTTTGTAGAGGCCAGCTGTGGAACAGAAGGAGTTGACCAACAAGTGGAACGAGATGGGGACAGACGAACCAGGTCTTTACCTTCAAACTCCATGTTGATGATACTGTTTATAAGTGTGGATTAACTGGGGTTATTTTAACATTGCAGGAGGATGTAACCCTTGCCATTGTGTGTGTGTGTGTGTGTGTGTGTGTGTGTGTGTGTGTGTGTGTGTGTGTGTGTGTGTGTGTGTGTGTGTGTGTGTGTGTGTGTGTGTGTGTGTGTGTGTGTGTGTGTGTGTGTGTGTGTGTGTGTGTGTGTGCATTTATACTTATATACCTCTTGCGTAGGTGCATTACCTTAAGTTAACTCTGCTTGTGCACAGTACTCCGTGTAACAGAACAGTCTCCTAACAATGCTATCTGAGAATGGGGTATGGTAACATTTACAAGTGTGTGCCGGGCCTTGGCATAAACAGCAGGCCTTGTGAATCCAGAGGATAACCAGACTCCTGGGCCTTGCCTCGCTCCGATAGCGAGTGGAACTCCCCTTCCAACCTTAACATGCTCTCTTTATTGACTGACCATGCATTTGACTTCTAAATGCCTGACTTTGCTGGGAATTCTCTATCCAGCGAAGACGCTATACCATTTTTCTCCATTGGAGATGACCAAAAATGAATGTCTAATTTGCCAACACATACAATGGATGGTTGCATCATCAGGTTAACTTTAATGACCATTGAATGGATATTATCCATTCAATGGTCACCAAAGTTAGCTTGATGATGCAACTATCCACCCAGCATATGTGCTATGTTGTAATTACATTGTTATATCTATGTTATAACTACTATATTTTTATTAGCAACTTAAACTTTAATGCTCCTTTGTCTTTGTCCTTTTGTACAGATCTAAGTCGTTTCAGGCCTGTCTATGCTCCCAAAGACTTTCTGGAGGTAAATGGACTTCATCTCAATCAATATATATATATATTTTTTTTTCACCTTTATTCAATCAGGTAGGCTAGTTGAGAACAAGTTCTCATTTGCAACTGTGACCTGGCCAAGATAAAGCATAGCAGTGTGAACAGACAACACAGAGTTACACATGGAGTAAACAATTAACAAGTCAATAACACAGTAGAAAAAAAAGGGGAGTCTATATACATTGTGTGCAAAAGGCATGAGGAAGTAGGCGAATAATTACAATTTTGCAGATTAACACTGGAGTGATAAATGATCAGATGGTCATGTACAGGTAGAGATATTGGTGTGCAAAAGAGCAGAAAAGTAAATAAATAAAAACAGTATGGGGATGAGGTAGGTAAAAATGGGTGGGCTATTTACCGATAGACTATGTACAGCTGCAGCGATCGGTTAGCTGCTCAGATAGCAGATGTTTGAAGTTGGTGAGGGAGATGAAAGTCTCGTTCCAGTCACAGGCAGCAGAGAACTGGAACGAAAGGCGGCCAAATGAGGTGATGGCTTTAGGGATGATCAGTGAGATACACCTGCTGGAGCGCGTGCTACGGATGGGTGTTGCCATCGTGACCAGTGAACTGAGATAAGGCGGAGCTTTACCTAGCATGGACTTGTAGATGACCTGGAGCCAGTGGGTCTGGCGACGAATATGTAGCGAGGGCCAGCCGACTAGAGCATACAAGTCGCAGTGGTGGGTGGTATAAGGTGCTTTAGTGACAAAGCGGATGGCACTGTGATAAACTGCATCCAGTTTGCTGAGTAGAGTGTTGGAAGCAATTTTGTAGATGACATCGCCGAAGTCGAGGATCGGTAGGATAGTCAGTTTTACTAGGGTAAGTTTGGCGGCGTGAGTAAAGGAGGCTTTGTTGCGGAATAGAAAGCCGACTCTTGATTTGATTTTCGATTGGAGATGTTTGATATGGGTCTGGATGGAGAGTTTACAGTCTAGCCAGACACCTAGGTACTTATAGATGTCCACATATTCAAGGTCGGAACCATCCAGGGTGGTGATGCTGGTCAGGCGTGCGGGTGCAGGCAGAGAACGGTTGAAAAGCATGCATTTGGTTTTACTAGCGTTTAAGAGCAGTTGGGGGCCACGGAAGGAGTGTTGTATGGCATTGAAGCTCGTTTGGAGGTTAGATAGCACAGTGTCCAAGGACGGGCCGGAAGTATATAGAATGGTGTCGTCTGCGTAGAGGTAGATCAGGGAATCGCCCGCAGCAAGAGCAACATCATTGATATATACAGAGAAAAGAGTCGGCCCGAGGATTGAACCCTGTGGCACCCCCATAGAGACTGCCAGAGGACCAGACAGCATGCCCTCCGATTTGACACACTGAACTCTGTCTGCAAAGTAATTGGTGAACCAGGCTAGGCAGTCATCCGAAAAACCGAGGCTACTGAGTCTGCCGATAAGAATATGGTGATTGACAGAGTCGAAAGCCTTGGCAAGGTCGATGAAGACGGTTGCACAGTACTGTCTTTTATCGATGGCGGTTATGATATCGTTTAGTACCTTGAGCGTGGCTGAGGTACGTAAATATGTTCTGATCGACGACTTAATACTCCAAGTTACTCCATTTCCCAGGTGCTGATCAGCCTACGGAACCCAAACCATGACAGCAGTGAGGAGGCCAGCGCAAAGAGTCACTGGGGTCTCATCCAGGTGCCCCTCCACGACAGAGACATACCTCAGATGGTAGGAGAAATACTCTGTGTTTGTCTGTGGTGTGCGTGCGTGTCTGTCTGTGTCTGTGTGTCGTTCCACAGGTGGTAGGAGAAACACTTGACCTGACCCATCTGTGTGTGTGTCGAAACACTGGGTGTGTGTTTACACATTTATACTTTAGGGCACGTGTCAAACACATTCCATGGAGGGCAGTGTGTCTGCGGGTTTTCGCTCCTCCCTTGTACTTGATGGATGACATTAGTTCACTAATTAGTAAGGAACTCCCCTCCCCTGGTTGTCTATTTCTTAATTCACAGGTAAACCCAAAACCCGTTCAGATACTTGGCCCTCCATGGAGTGAGTTTGACAGCTCTTTAGAAGAACAGGAACTGTTTGTCTGCGTGTGTGTAACCTACTCAAAGTAAATCCCAGATGATTTGTGTTTATTGACGATTCAACGGTGTTTACTGCGATTTGTATGTTTTGTCCCCTCAGAGAGAGGCCTATTCAGAGTTGAGCCTGACCACGGGGCAGCTGGGTATTGACGACCATACACACGTACCCCCAGGTAAAACTCGATTAATATGTACTGAGCTTGCGTTCTGTGTCCTGATAAAAATACTCATACTTTCCGGCCTATAAACAAAGCTTTGAAATGGAGAATAATGGATCATTTAGCGGTAATTCCTCTTCCACATCAAGTTGGAAGAACTTCTAGGTCTACAGTAAAATCATTCAGAATCATCAGAGAAAAACATGTTTACCTAGCAAATACAGAAATAAATCGGGATGAATAAAGAACATTTCAGTTGATATCTTATCAGTTTGTGTAAATGTTTCTCATGCCATTTGGCCGTCTGGCATCTCTCAGTATCTGTGTGTCTAAGAAGGATTTAAATATCATTGTATTCATAGCCTTTTGTTTGTAAATCCAACTGATACAGTAGTCCGTTCTGGAAACGGGTCCACTTCAGGCTGACAACTGATATATTTTTGTTGTCCCTCCTTTTCATATCTCTGGGCAGATTTGTTTGAAAGCGAGCATACTGGCATCGGGAAGAAAGGTAAGGTAATAGATAGATGGCTGGTTCATTTGAGATCCTATTTATTTAATAGCGTGTATCTCTCTTTTTGTATCGTAGCCAGTTGGTCCTCTCTGGAATATGTCTTTCTGACATTAAAGTGGGACATTTGGTACTGCATGCACTCATGCGCATACACACACACACTAGGGCTGGGCGATATGGCCCATATATATCACAAAATGTTTCAATTTTATGTTTTGGAATAATATAAAAGTTCTAAATTGGCTTTATGAGTTGTGCATGACCGTAGGGCGGCAAAACATACTGTACATTTTAAGTGATTTCAGTGCGTCCAACCAGCCTCACAACCGCAGACCACGTATACGGCATCATGTGGGCAATCGGTTTGCTGATGTCAACGTTGTGAACAGAGTGCCCCATGGTGACGGTGGGGTTATTGTATGGGCAGGCATAAGCTACGGACAATGAACACTATTGCATTTTATCAATGGCAATTTTAATGCATAAGATATACTGTGACGAGAGCCAGAGGCCCGTTGTGAGGCCCATTTCTTTTAAGGTATCTGTGACCAACAGATGCATATCTGTATTCCCAGTCAGGTGAAATAGATTAGGGCCTAATTAATTAATTTCAATTGACTGATTTCCTCATATGAACTGTAACTCAGTAAAATATTAGAAATTGTTGCAAGCTGCGTTTATATTTTTCTTCAGTATAGATAGAATCATGGGAAAATAATACTAATAGTATTATTGTATAGTTAGAATGTAATCGTGGACACTTTGAATACAGTGTTTGACATGACAACGAATGAAAAAGCCAGGAAGGCGTTCAAAGAATTAGGAATTAGAATCTCTATGGAGGCGTTATTGTGACAGGGTAGAAACCAAAGTTTTGGTCAGTGTTTCTCAGGGGAGTGGGACCCTATACTCTTTGGCTACATTAAATGTTTTCTCTAAATAAAGGTTACATATATTTCATTTTTTTAATTAGCTGGTCAGCTAACTAGCAATTAGCATTAGCGGCAAACACAATTTAGTTTAGCCACATCTTGGTAAGAAAAGACAAACTTGCTGTTTGCAGACAGTAAGATACACAGACTAACATTGCAATTATCAAATGCTTTCGGCTTTATATTAAAAAGCAAAGTGGCAATCGTAATCGTTGTCATCAACATATTGTATCTGCTGCATTGTCCATGAAGATTGAAGTCAAGAGTGAACGGTTGGCAAATGATAGTGGTCGAGCAACAACAACTGCGCTCCTTGAGTGACAAGAAGGGGTGGGGAGAGAGATGACTCAAGTAGCGGAGTAAACTATAAAAACAGAGTGGTGTACCACATTTAAAAAGCCAAACGTTGTAATAGCGTTATACTGCCAATACCAGTATATAGTCACATACGGTTTACCGCCCAGCCCTAACACACACACACACTTGTTGTTCTATGGATTTCCATTCAAAATCTTACTTTCCCTAACTCTTACCTTAACCCTAACCTTCACTCAAGATTTAAATATCATTTTCCTTGTTATACTATCCTTTGGGGACTTTGGGAGATTTCAGGTCTCCACGAGGATAGAAGAACAAGACCACACACACACCTCTCACCCCCTCCCATAGGAAACCCCTATAGGTAGCTCCTGCCATAACTAATCCTCTCCTTCACCCTCTCAAGTGGCCTAGTCTCCCTTACACTTTTGCACTCTACCTTGTCCCTGTATGCTGAGCCTAATGTAAACATCAGCGGGGACGCCTCTTATAGGGCTGAATCAGGCCTGGCCCGGGGGACACATACAATAATACAAGGACTCATTTTGTGTACGTCTCCTTAGTGCCCTCACAATGTGTTCTACATGGGTAGGAATGTGTTTTAACACCCCGATGGCCAAGGGGACAGTGGATCAAGTGAGGATAGCACTCTAAATGCCGATTTAAAGAGGAACAAGAGGGCAGAATGTTTATGTTGGAGTGTGTTATTGGCTCTCCGACACCTGGAGTAAGTGGAGTCAAGGGCCATGTGTGTTTGGGACCTGTCGTAGTGGAAGGAGCAAGATGGAAGGTTCAGATTCAGATAGGGTCTGGTCTGATCGTTTGCAGTCTGTCTGTTTTATATGTGTGTTCAACAGAAGGGGAAAGTCGTGTTGCTATAATGACAGTGAGACATTTCGCTATGGTCCTGGTATGTTTACTGTGGTGTGAGTCAGTGGCGTGTGATATATTTATTTTCATTGTAAATTCAAGTATTTAAATGTACACAAAGGAGATCTCTCTCGGTTGTGCTATAATGTAACCACTGCTATAGTATTGTTGTGTTATGAGTGTGTCCTCTGTGTGTCGTTCCAGTGGTAAATGAGCAGGACAGTGCAGCAGCCCAGCAGTACAGTAGACAGGGCTGTCCCACTGGCCTACGAGCTGACCTCTGGGCCCTCATCCTCAACTCCACCAATGAGCCTGAGGTAATGCACACACAGACACACACTACGCTGCCTGGTTAAGTGGTTACCGATCTTTTGTCAATTAATGTATCATTAGGTTAATGTTAAATACCATGGTGTTGAACCTGCTACTCTGGGTTTTCTGCCTGTGTTTGTTATGAAACTGCCAGGCACACACAGCCGTTGCGGTTCCCAAGACCCATTTTTTTTTTTTCTAGGGCCTGAAGTTGCTCACCTCTTCCTGAACCTTCTCCAGTGTTAATGGTTGACATGACCTATCTCCATCATTCACACTGGAAGAGAGGAACTGTTAAGGAGTATTTTTGTTAGAAAGGAAACTCGGGTCATATTTACCTGTGTTGGTTCTTCTCCATATGTTGGCTGTATGTTAGTGTGGGGGCACGTATGTTTATCCTAATTTATATTTACGAGTATCTATGGGTGTTACCACCTGCGTAGCTTCAAATAAGTTTTCCAATAAAGAGAGGTTGCATGCGATTAGATTTAGCAAGCATTACAGTTGATTGAACTGTCAAATCTAGCAAAAAATATCATCTTTCCATAGGCATTAGACATTGTCTTCAAGGAATTCACTTATTTTACCTGTAGATACGTATACGTATTTTATAGACTGAATGCCTAGTTCTTAGTACAGGTTCATGCAGCTGGAGACGATCCTCGGGCTATAAATTAGTGGCGCTCGTGTTTACGCCATCCTGCCGTAACTCGTCCCAGGGCACTGTGACCGCCAACGTAATCAAACTGGTTGCGATTTAGCAAAGTTAGCTCAAACAAGAGGGCCTGCTCCCTGTGTGGTAAATTGCCGTGCCCCTCCGCATTTGTATAACCCAGGGAACGGACCCCCGCCTCGTCGCGGGCCGATTAAACAATGCCCCTGCCGTGGGAAGATTGATCCCCCTAGGAGAGTTACAGGGATCCAGCGGAGGTCTGTAGAGCATTACCTTCACCAGGTTCGACAGTAGGACAAACAGAGTTGTGTTCAGGACAGGAGAGAGGACTGTCCACTATCCGTAATCTGTGTGCCACTAGCTCTAGCGTGTATGACATGGTGGTATTGTATGACATATCAGGACACTCAGGATATTGTGTAAATGCACAGAGATTTATGTTATTGCAGTATAACCTAAACATCTTCAAGCATGACCTCCAGGTTGTATTAACCAATCACCACCATCCTTTTAAACAGAACATGCCCACTATGTCCCAGATAACCACCGTCACCCACCACCCATCAACTCTCCTATGACGTAGCCCGCATCCCACAATCCCTCATGTTAATAAGGGTAAGGGCTCTCCAGCGCAGACAGGCTAATAGATGGGCGGAGGCCCTTAAGGGCCTCACCCAGGAGACAGGGCTTCCCCCGGGGCGATGGACAGAGGTGGTGGGCGGCCATTCCTCACCCACTATGTATGGCATAGACTCCTTATGTACAGCTGCCCTGTGGCACAGAAGCAGTTGTGTACACAATGCCCTCAAGGTACTGTAAGTCAAAGCATGGCAAAGCAGTTAAGTTGAAATCTCAAGGGTTGAAACATCAATCCGAAAGTATTGTTGTGGAGATACAGTACTCGCCTTCTCATCCAAAGGACAGGGAGGAAAGTTCATGTGAATGACAAGTTTAAGTTCGATATTAATTCGAATCTTATTTTCGTTTGTGATTGAGAGCTGTCCGACTCCATGAGATAAATATCAATGTGCAAGAGACTATAGTTAAACCAAGTGCAATCAAGTATTATGCATTTAGCTGACTGAGATCAAGGAATGGTCACGCGGAGCGAATATCAAAGCAAGTATTATTTAATAACTTATTAATGGAGTCATGAAGCATTAACAAGCACTACAAGGCACTGCTCAAGGCATGGCCCATAGCTAATGAGAGAGAGAGAGAGAGAGAGAGAGAGAGATCTACTTCACTTGCTTTGGCAATGTGAACACATGTTTCCCATGCCAATAAAGCCCATTGAATTGAGAGAGTTTATCATCTATTTCACTTGCTTTTTATATATATATATATATATATATATATATATATATATAGAGAGAGAGAGAGAGAGAGAGAGAGAGAGAGAGAGAGAGAGAGAGAGAGAGAGAGAGAGAGAGAGAGAGAGAGAGAGAGAGAGAGAGAGAGAGAGAGAGAGAGAGAGAGAGAGAGAGAGAGAGAGAGAGAGAGAGAGAGAGAGAGAGAGAGAGAGAGAGAGAGAGAGAGAGAGAGAGAGAGAGAGAGAGAGAGAGAGAGAGAGAGAGAGAGAGAGAGAGAGAGAGAGAGAGAGAGAGAGAGAGAGAGAGAGAGAGAGAGAATCTGAGTTTGACTAATCGCATTACTGCAAAATTAACAAATCAGTTATCAGACCTACATGATCACAACAGAACCTCTGCTTCTCAGATGTGGGACAATGGGGGGTTGGCAAGAGCAACACAGATAGTGCATACATACAGTTCATAAGAAGAGCTGTTGATGCAAGTACTGACCATCCATGATATCAAAATTATAGTTTTATCAATGTCTTGAGGCTATACAGTTGTTGTTTACAATTACATTGTTTACAAACATTGTAATAAAACTAGCTTATATTTTAGGTTCTGGTGGGTTACGACAGTTGAACTAAGGTAATGAGGCTTTTATAAGTTATATATATATGTCATTAAGTTAAAAGTCAAAACATTTGAAGTGTCTTCGGAAAGTATTTAGACCCCTTGACTTTTCCCACATTTTGTTTACGTTACAGCCTTATTCTAAAATGTGTGTAGTGTATTTTTTTCCTCATCCATCTACACACAATACCCCATAATGACAAAGCACAAACAGGTTTTTAGAAATGTTTGCTAATTTATCAAATACAAAAAAACTTAAATATCACATTTACATAAGTATTCAGACCCTTTACTCAGTACTTTGTTAAAGCACCTTTGGCAGTGATTACAGCATTGAGTCTTCTTGGGTCTGGCGCTACAAGCTTGGCACACCTGTATTTGGGGAGTTTCTCCCATTCTTCTCTGCAGAACCACTCAAGCTCTGTCAGCTTGGATGGGGAGCGTTGCTGCACAGCTATTTTCAGGTCTCTCCAGAGATGTTCGATCGGGTTCAAGTCCGGGCTCTGGCTGGGTCACTCAAGGACATTCAGAGACTTGTCCCAAAGCGTTGTCTTGGCTGTGTGCTTAGGGTTGTTGTCCTGTTGAAAGGTGAACCTTCGCCCCAGTCTGAGGTCTTGAGCGCTCTGTAGCAGGTTTTCATCAAGGATCTCTATGTGCTTTGCTCCGTTCATCTTTCCCTCGATCCTGACTAGTCTCTTAGTACCTGCTCCTGAAAAACATCCCCACAGCATGATGCTGCCACCACCATGCTTCACCAAAGAGATGGTGCCAGGTTTCTTCTAGACGTGACGCTTGGCATTCAGGCCAAAGATATTGGTTACATCAGACTAGAGAATCTTGTTTCTCATGTGCTTTTTATGTGCTGTCATGTGCTTTTTACTGAGGAGTGGCCTCCGTCTGGCCCCTCTACCATAATGACCTGATTGGTGAAGTGCTGCAGAGATGGTTGTCCTTCTGGAAGGTTCTCCCATCTCCACAGAGGAACTCTAGAGCTCTGTCAGAGTGGTACCCTTCCCCAGATCTGTGCCTCGACAAAATCCTGCCTCGGAGCTCAACGGACAATTCCTTCGACCTCGGCTTGATTTTTGATCTGACGTGCACTGTCAACCTTATAAAGAAAAGATTGTGTGTGCTTTTCCAAATAATGTCCAATCAATTGAATTTACAACAGGTGGACTCCAATCAAGTTGTAGAAACTTCTCAAGGATGATCAATGGAAACGGAATGCACCGGAGCTCAATTTCGAGTCTCGTAGCAAAAGATCTGAATGCTTATGTAAATAAGGTATTTCTGTTTTTTTATTTTTAAAACATTTGAAAAAATGTGTAAACTGTTTTCGCTTTGTCATTATGGGGTATTGTGTGTAGATTGCTGAGGGAAAAATATTTGTATACATTTTAGAATAAGGCTGTAACGTAACAAAATGTGGAAAACGTCCAGGGGTCTGAATACTTTCCGAAGGCACTGTATGGAGCAATCGTAGATTGCCCCTTTAACGTTTTAAAGGGAATTTTAAAGTCTCAAATTGACGATATCCATTTTGGGTGTTTTGAATATGTCTGGGAAGCCCTACCTCTTGACATGGACAAGCAGCTTGAACTTTATCTCTGTTTTTCTCCCCACCAGTCTGATTGCCAAAGTGCTTGAAGTCTGTCAGAGTTTTGGTTTTATTCCTCTTTTCCTCCCTGTCCTCTGTAACTTCGTTCTTTTATGATAGCTTTTATCAGACCGGAGACATTCTGATGTTAACTATGTGGTGTGAAGTGTTGAAGTACTTCCCATAACATTAACCTTGCCTCTTCGTCTGACTAAATCATGGTCATGTCAATGTCAACGAGCACATAAATTTGACAAAATACACAAGGTGGTTTAAGGACATCAGATAGTAGTAGTACTTCAATTCAAATAGATTATTGTTGTAGAAGGAGGGCAAACCGGAATGAATGCTGCGGTCTTTAGTTTCTTTAGTTTAGGCCCACTTTCTGTATTGGATTGAATGGTCAATCATTTGAATAAATGATTGTCCCATATTATTTGTGGAGGTTGTATCTTTTAGCTTGATGTTATTTGTAATTGACTGACTGATGTTTTGTTGGACAGGATGTGATGCATTATGAGCAGCTGAAGGCTGGAGTCATACACCATGACCTGCTGGTGGATAACCTCATCTACAAGGTAGGCTTTGGCGTGCCAATACAAGCAGGAAAACACTAACACCACAGCACATGCAAACACGTGTGGTTGTTGAGAACCTTGGTGTTGATTTATTTTCCCGCCTGCTATGTTCTTTACAAACTAGTAGTGATGTGTCAGATATTTATTTCTTATATCTTTCTTTTGCTGTCAATTATCCCTACTTTGTTTTCTCCAGGATGTGAAACTGACTGCGAGTAATGATGACTACTACTTTGTGTTTGAAGATTTCCTGTATCAGGTGAGTGTGACTCATTTTCCCTCATCCATTTCTCTCTTTCCATCTCCCTTTCACTCTCTCTTTTCTTTCTCTCTGCCTCTCTCTCTCTCTCTCTCTCTCTCTCTCTCTCTCTCTCTCTCTCTCTCTCTCTCTCTCTCTCTCTCTCAAGCATCTACTCAGCAGTCTCCTTCCGTTCTATTAGCATGTCCTTTTAACACTAGACATTAATGCATACATATATACAGAAGACTGAGTGTTATCTATGTAGGTTGTGTTAGGTTAGAGCGTGTACACAGAGGGGAGATAATGGTGGTCAAAATAACACGGACACCAGACTGTATAGAATACCACTAGACTAAACTACTCTCACTCCTACATACACAATATTCCATTGTAACAGATATAGTTACACACGCAATTATACGCTCTTTAAAAAAAAGGGTTCCACAACGGTTATTTGCAGAGGGATAGGGTTCTACCAAGAACTGTTTTGATCAGAAGAACCCTTTTTGGAAGACAAGGGTTCTTTGTAAGTCAAAGTGTTCTACCTAGAACCTTTAACAACCTAAGAACCATTTTTGGAAGGAAGGGTTCTTTACTGATTCTTTGGGAGGCAAGAAGGATTCTTTGGAAGGCAAGAACGGTTCTACATAGAACCATATATGATATTTCTCAGCATGCTCTATTGCAGGGAGATTTTCAGAATTGTTTGTTTTACTTTAACATCTGATTTTGCATGTACATTGATTGGTTGAGAAATGTTATGCTACACAAAGATAAATAGCATACAGTTTTCTAAACTAATCCAATCTGTTAGTAATTGGATTTATTGCACCCGTTACTGAGATGGTTGTTGCAGTTTAGATGATTGAGGTAGTCTCAGTATTCAATCTTTTCTACCCTGGCAGTCGTTCTGAATGCAGGTTGTGGGTGATTAACAGTTCCACTTGTTGGATATTCTAACTCTGGCTGGACTCCAATAAGAATTACATATCACTTTGTAAGCAAGCATATTGTGACTTGTAGGCCTGATATGAGATTCCTAACTCCTCTGTTAGGGTATAACTAGGTCCTCAAAGAAAGGCATAATATATGTAATGTATTGTCATAAATAAATCAATTTTAAAGGCTAATAAGGCTGGTGGGTTCTACCCGTTCATAGAGGGTTCTTGGTAGAAGAACCTTTAGATGATAAAATGGTTATTGGTAGAACCCTTCATAGAGGGTTCTAGGCATACACCTTCATAGAGGGTCCTAGGTAGAACCATATACAGGGAGTTCTTTGAAGAACCCAACGTAGAGGGTTCTATATAGAACCCTCTGCTAATGGTTCCACCCAGCACTAAAAAGGGTTCTCCTATGGGTACAAACTGAAGAACCCTGTATGGTTCTACTTAGCACCTTTTTTTCTAAGAGTGTATATAATATAGAGGCTCCCCTATCATGGTTTTGAATAACCCTTTTAACCAAAATACTTGGCGCAAGTGCTCATTCAAGTGCTCATTCATATGTCCACCAATACTTGCATCAGACAACACTATAGTGACAGATGAGTCTCCAGTCTGGCTTTGCCGGTTTATTTGTTTACTTACGTGTTTAAGTGAAACTATTTCGCTGAATGCTGGGAGCGGTTTAGTGAATGGTGGTGGCACGACAGGTTATCATCTCTATGGTGGCTTACCCGCTCGGCACTGACAAATCATCAACATGGACTGTTCCTGAACTCGCTATGCAGTCGTAGAATTCTCTCAATATACAGCTCAGGTTTAGGTCGAGAGAGACTAATCTATAATCGCAAATATAAAAAAGAGAGAGTGCATCAGAGACTGGGCTCAATTCCATTGTAAAGAGATTCTCTGGTAATTCTGAATACTTTTTAGCCACGAGTTCTGAATATTGTGCTCACAAGTCAAAAGGGGTCCCCAAAAATTGCCTAGTACGTTACATATTGTATGTGCAGACACAGTCGCTGGTGAAAGGCAACACACCCCTTGCACATTCAGTCATTCTGAAAACAGCCATTCTGAAAATACTTTTTCTCTCGTGGCTAACTACCATGAAGTTTGAAAAGACAGGCTGATTGGGCGGGGAAATTATATCCATGAGCTCGCCTTGACTGACAGCTCTTTGAAACATCTTTGTCAAGCAACTTGGATGCAGTGTTGCAGTAAAATCCTCTCAAGCAAAGTTGGTGGTACACAAGGAAACTCAAACGACATTGAAATTGCATGAATGATATACAGTATATAGGGTACCAGTCAAAAGTTTGGACACACCAACTCATTCCAGGGTTTTTCTTTATTTTGACTATTTTCTACATTGTAGAATAATATCAAAGACATCAAAACTATGAAATAACACATATGGAATCATGTAGTAACTAAAAAAGTGTTAAACAAATCAAAATATATTTTAAATTTGAGATTCTTCAAAGGAGCCACCCTTTTACCTTGATGATTCCAGATTCCAGCTTCTCCTGGAATACTTTTCCAACAGTCTTGATGGAGTTCCCACATATGCTGAGCACTTGTTGGCTGCTTTTCTTTCACTCTGCGGTCCAACTCAACCCAAACCATCTCAAGTTGGTTGAGGTCGGGTGATTTGTGGAGGCCAGGTCATCTGAAGCAGCACTCCATCACTCTCATTCTTGGTCAAATAGCCCTTAAACAGCCTGGAGGTGTGTTGAGTCATTGTCCTGTTGAAAAACAAATGATAGTGGGACTAAGTGCAAACCATATGGGATGACGTAATCGCTGCAAAATGCTGTGGTAGCCATGCTGGTTAAGTGTGCCTTGAATTCAAAATAAATCACATCCATGATTCACGGTGGTAACCACACATGTGGAGATCATCCGTTCACCAACTCTGCATCTTACAAAGACACGGCAGTTGGAACCAAAAATCTCACATTTTGATTCATCAGACCAAAGAACCAATTTCCACCGGTCTAACCCATTACTGAGGTGGTTGTTCCAGTTTAGATGGTTTAGGTAGTCTTATTTGTCAAGTCCTTCACCATAGCAGTCATTCTGAATGTAGGTTTTGGGTGATAAAATATTACAATTGTTGGATTTCCTCCCTCTAGCTCTGATTGGAATCACTAATCACTTCACAAACCAGCTTATTGTGAATTGCAGGTCTGATGTGGCCCACCAGACAAGATTTTCAGACCACAATGTGGAGGATAACTAAAGTCCTTATTAAATGTATAATATAAGGTCTTAAAGGGTTTACTTTGAATTGAAACATATGCACTTGGCAGTCACTTGGTAAAGGCTTCAAGACCTGGAGTTTATTGCATGCAACACACATGTCTATCACTAACAAACACAGTCATGGGTGGGTATCTCTCGCATTCACTTGAAAGGCATGGTGGGATATATGCAAATAAGGCTTTACAACCTACAATGTTAAAACCCCTAAAATACTGTTACACTACATGTGTTATTCCTAACACACAAAAAGGATAACAGCATCAACTCTAATAAAGTGTTAATTTAAGTCGGAATTTGCCACACACATGGTGTTAGGGACCAACACTCTAGGGGCAGCATAATGTTATGGGTCTGCTTGTCATTGACAGGGACTTGGGAGTTTGTCAGGATCAAAATAAATATGAAAGGAGCAAAGCCCAGGTAAAAAGTTAAAGGAAAACCTAAATCTGGGATAGTGTTTTGTTTTTCAGCTAGACAATTAAAACAATTTTATGCCAAAGACACACCAGAATTGATTTCCAAGAAGTGTTTAGTGTTCCTGAGTGGTGTAGTCTCAGTCCTGACTTAAATTTGCTTGATAATCAGAGACAAGGTTTGAATATTGCTGTCGATCAATGATTCCCAACTAAATATACTGAGCTTGAGCCATTTTGACAAAAACAATGGACATTTGTGGCCCTAAGTATTGTGCAAAGTTGGTAGAATATAATTCAAAATCATTCACAGATGTAATGGCTGCCAAAGCTGCTTCTACCAACTATTATCTTCGGGGGGAAAAATCATATTTGGAAAATGTTCTGTAACTTTCATTCACTTTGAACATTTAGAGTAGGTTTGTGTAGATCTGTAGGGGGAAAAAAATTGAATTGAATTCCTCTTTAGATTTGAGGCAACAAAATATGAAGACTGTGCAAGGGTGTGTAGACTTCCACTAGGCACTTTGTTCCCCACGTCATTGCTCTCTCGCTCTGCTGTGTGTGCATGTTGGTACCTGTCATTCAAGTGGCGAGGGGCTGAAGCTCATTGGCTGGAACTCAAATTACTAGGGGGCTGGCCCATGTGGGGGAAAATGTAGGGCAAATGGCACAGCACAACTTCCAGAAAAAGTTGTTTTCAAACTAGGGATTTTGTGGCTAATTGAGGTAAACCAGTAATTCTGCTTATAGATTATGCATGTATGAACTACACATTGACACATCCAGCCCAAAGCGAGAGGTTTAAAAAGTACTTAGTAGTCACCAAAGTTCTGGAGCATGTCTTTAAGTCCAATCTGTTCAAGAGTTAAACTGCACTCCTATGGGGAAAATCCCATGCCCGATTTACCCCACTGGGCAAAAACGGGTCAAATCAGCATTGTTTGCACGTCATTTCAACCAAACAAATCAATGTGATGACGTTGCACCAACGTGGAAAACTGATTGGATTTGTACAAAGTAATCAGTGTAAAGGCATTGTTTTTTCACCCAACTTCTAACCTAAATCCAATCACATGGTGATATTTTTAGTTGATTTCACCTTGAATGTAAATCAAAACTAGACATTGAACTGACGTTTGTGCCCAGTGGGAGTAGACTGGAATTGAAATGGAATTGACCCCAGCTCTGCACTTCAATACACAGTCCCCATCTGCTGTGACGCAATGACCTTAACCAATGAAATCAGTTGATTAAAACGTAATTCAGTTGATTGAGCGACCATATCATTTCCTGAAGATAATGCCACACAAGTGGGGCAGAGTCATTGAAATGTATTCCCAATCAGAAGAGAAGATGAGATTACCATCACATTTTGGGGGTCTTTGTCTGACACCACCTGGTATATTTTTATTTCACCTTTATTTAACCAGGTAGGCAAGTTGAGAACAAGTTCTAATTTACAATTGCGACTTGGCCAAGATAAAGCAAAGCACATGCAACAACACAGAGTTACACATGGAGTAAAACAAACATAGTCAAAAATACAGTAGAAAAATAAGTCTATATACAATGTGAGCAAATGAGGTGAGATAAGGGAGGTAAAGGCAAAAAAAAGGCCCTGGTGGCGAAGTAAATACAATATAGCAAGTAAAATACTGGAATGGTAGATTTGCAGTGGAAGAATGTGCAAAGTAGAGAGAGAAATAATGGGGTGCAAAGGAGCAAAATAAATAAATAAATAAATACAGTAGGTGGAGAGGTAGTTGTTTGGGCTAAATTATAGATGGGCTATGTACAGGTGCAGTAATCTGTGAGCTGCTCTGACAGCTGGTGCTTAAAGCTAGTGAGGTCCTGGATGTCAGGAAGCTTGGCCCCAGTGATGTACTGGGCCGTACGCACTACCCTCTGTAGCGCCTTGCGGTCAGATGTCGAGCAGTTGCAATACCAACCGGTGATGCAACTGGTCATGATGCTCTCGATGGTGGAGTTGTAGAACTTTTTGAGGATCTGGGGACCCATGACAAATCTATTCAGTCTCCGAAGGGGGAAAAGGTGTTGCCCTCTTCATAACTGTCTTGGTGTGGTTGGACCATGATAGTTCATTGGTGATGTGGACACCAAGGAACTTGAAACTCTCGACCGCTCCACTTCAGCCCCGTCGATGTTAATGGGGGCCTGTTCGGCCCTCCTTTTCCTATAGTCCACGATCAGCTCCTTTATCTTGCTCACATTGATGGAGAGGTTGTTGTCCTGGCGTCTCTGACCTCGCTATAGGCTGTCTCATCGTTGTTGGTGATCACTGTTGTCTCGTCAGCAAACTCAATGATGGTGTTGGAGTCGTGCTTGGTCATGCAGTCGTGGGTGAACAGGGAGTACAGGAGGGGACTAAGTACTCACCCCTGAGGGGCTCCTGTCTTGAGGATCAGTGTGGCAGATGTGTTGTTGCCTACCCTTAACACCTGGGGGCGGCCCTCAGGAAGTCTAGGATCCAGTTGCAGAGGGAGTTGTTTAGTCCCTGGGTCCTTAGTTTAGTGATGAGCTTTGGGGGAACTATGCTGTTGAACGCTGAGTTGCATTCTCACATTAGTATTCCTTTTGTCCAGGTGGGTAAGGGCAGTGTGGAGTGAGATTGAGCGTAATTGAAGCACAGATTAATTTGCCCCTACCAAATCCTATATTAATGTGTATTAATAGATGGTCTATTGTCAGCGAAGTATAAGTAAAATTGTGTGTGTGTGTCTGTTGTCATAGGTCCTGCTATGTTTCTCTCGAGACACTGCGGTCTTGGAGCACTTCAGCTACAACAGTGCCACTCCTCCCAAATCCTACATTCAAGGTGAGCCATTCTACCCTTATCTAATCTAATTGACAATCATCACAAGTGTTCTTTAAGGGGAATCTCATACAAGGTGTTGATGTCATGGTTGGTTACCTGCAGGCAAGGTGGGAGTTGAGGAGTTTGCTGTGGTGTATCCTCCAAATGGTGAGAATAGTCCTTAACCCCAAATTCACTTACTAACACACATATAAGTAGCCCTTTATGCTGGTGCGCAATCATTGATGGACTATTCTCAATTTCTCTTCCGTATAGGTGTCATCCCATTCCATGGTTTTTCAATGTATGGTAAGTACGGTTTCTACCTTCTGTATCATAGTACCAGCTAAAATTGTGATCATGAAATAGATCCTTTAAAAAAAAATCTGGACACCCATTGTATGGGCTCCTGAGTGGCGCAACGGTCTAAAGTACTGCATCTCAGTGCTAGAGGCGTCACTACAGAACCTGGTTCGATTCCAGGCTGTATCTCAACCGGCTGTAATTGGGAGTCCCATAGGGCGGCGCAATTGGCCTAGTGTCGTCCGGATTAGGGTTTGGCTGGGGTAGGCCATCATTGTAAGTAAGAATTTGATCTTAACTGACTTGCCTCATTAAATATAGGTTAAATATATATTTTTGAAATAAAATATTGAATTCTGAGGTGTTACTGTGCGTCTGTGTCCTCCAGTGGCCCCTCTGTGCTTCCTGTACAACGAGCCCTCCAAGCTGTACAGTGTGTTTAGGGAGATGTACGTACGCTACTTCTTCAGGCTGCACTCTGTCTCTTCTTCCACCTCTGTAAGTTTAACACAGAGGGAGAATACAGAGAGGGAGCGAGAGAGGGGAGAGAGTGTGTTTCCTGTCTGTTCTCTGCTCATATTTGTGTTTCTATGTATAGCTATGTATTTTCATGTGTGTTTGTGTTCATAAAAGTATGTTGCATTGATATGAGTGTGTGTGTGTGTGTGTGTGTGTGTGTGTGTGTGTTCAATATGTGTGTGTACTGTATGTGTGTGTATTCACATTACGTATGTTATTCCATAGGGTATAGTGTCTCTGTGCCTACAGTTTGAGAGGCTGCTACAGACCCATCTCCCCCAGCTATTCTACCATCTACGGGAGATAGGCGCTCAGCCGTGAGTATACACACACACACACAGTCTTGTACAGCTAACCTTGTGGCGGGGGGGGGCAATTGAGTCCCATTCAAGTCCTATTTTCCCTTAACCCCTAAGCCTAAACCTAACCCTAACCCATGCTCTTGCCCTTACCCAAAAACCTAACCCTAGCTACTAACACTAACCCTTAATGTAATTCTAACACTAATTCTAACCTTAACACTAAACCCCCTAGAAATAGACTTCTGGTCCCCACAAGAATAGTTAAACACGTCTATACACACACACACCATATGTTTTCCTATCGTTGTGGGGACCTAAAATTGATTTCCATTCAAAATCCTATTTTCCCTAACTCCTAATTCTAACCATAACCCTAATTCTAACCATAACCTTAAACCTAACCGCTAAGCTTAAAATATTCTTTATCCTCCTGGGTATGTGGGAAATGTCCCCATGAGGGAGAATTTTCCTTGTTTTATCCTTGAGGGGACTTTTGGGAATTTACAATACCCAAAAGGATAGTAATACAAGCACACACGTTTGTTTTACTATCCTTGTGGGGACCAAACTATTGATTCCCATTCAAAATCCTGTTTTCCTTAACCCATAACCCTAATTATAACCCCTGAGCCTAAAATAGGCTTTCTCCCCTTGTGGAGTACGTCAAAATGTTCCCACTTGTCCAAATTTTACCGTCCTTGTGAGGACTTCTGGTCACCTAAAAAAAAAAAAAAATTTTTTTTTAAAAAACACACACACACACACACACACACACACACACACACACACATGGCATTAGTTCAAGCATATACCACCATCTAGTGGAAAAATATTGCAAATACATTACTTTTGAAATTGATATGGTGTTGGATATGTATGAATAGAATATGTATGATTATCTTTCATACAGGTATAAAAAGGGAAATGTATGTTGTACATTTGGGCTCCAATGATGATACATGAAAGAATGATGTGACACTATTCAACTGTTGAACATACCCTCAGCTTGCGTATTGCCTTTAAGTGGATGGTGAGAGCGTTTTCTGGGTACCTTTCTACTGACCAGCTCCTCCTCCTGTGGGACCGAATCCTGGGTTACGACTCACTGGAGATTGTAGCAGGTATAGCAGCACTCACGTGAAACTACTTTTCAATGTAAAAAATAAATAAAATAATTAACAATACAATCAACTTTGTGACCGTGCATTCTAGTATTAACTAGTTCACTAGTATTTAGAGGTGTGTTATGGTGTTACGGCTGCATTGATGCTAAACTGTATAGTGGGTATTGACCCCACTTTCCCTTCTCTCTCCCCCTAGTCCTAGCAGCGGCCGTCTTTGCCTTCCGGGCTGAGAACCTGATGGAGGTGACATCACTGACCTCAGCTGAAGTGAGTGTGCCTTTCACCGAGGCCACAGGCAGGTCGTCTTTCTCCCACACACACACACACTGGCTTCCACTCTGGCCCTTGGTTACTGAAATAGCCCCTTACTCTCATTTCAAGCCCTCTGCCCCTCCTACTCTCCACTAGCCCCCACTTCCCCCGAAATGCTCACACCCGAAATGTGCAAGGGTCATTATTGTGGTGTACACAGGGTGTCTGTGTGTGTTGTTAAATGTCAAACAATCTGGAAAAGTACAGATTACACGAAAACATACAAAGGACACCTAGGTAGAGCATTGCACCATGAACTTTGGCATTGTATGCCATTCATTTTCCCTCTTAATGCAATTATTCCAAATGCCTTTGACATGAGTCCCAGCCTCGTGTCCATGTACCCACTTAAGAAAGCCTTTATACTGTCTCCCCGAGAGCATTTGACTGACAGCCATAGTAAACCTCCCCTAGCCGTCTCTGGCCTCCCCTCCCCTCCTAGAGAGTTAATCCAGTGTGACGCACGGGCGTCAGGTTGACCTGATGCTAAGATGCTGGGCCACAGTATTTGCTTGCTCATTCACCACCTGGTCCACTGGAGAAGGTATCATAACATGGCTCCTTATTTTTAGAGCCTGTGCCGAGGGCCTGAAATATTAGACCCTTTCTGTAAACATGATAGGGCCCCTAAATGTAATCCCAAAAGGCCAGGCTGGGGGAATGGCATATACCCTATATGAAGCCTACAAGGGGAATCTGCAGCTCAATAATGTTTCAAAAAAATTGTCACTAAAAAGAGTTTCTGTAAAAACGTCATCATGTGGAACTTTATTACATCTGTTGGTAATGAACGTGTGTTCTCTTTGACGATCTCCCTTACTGCAGGCCGTCCTCGCCGACCTTTCAACTCTGAAGGTCATGCCCCTCATTCAGATCTTCCTGTTCGCCACTGTCATCTGAGGACCTGAGTGTTGTGTGTGTGTGAGACACGTGTGTGCGCGCGCACCGGAGGAGACGTGAGCAATTGCCTGTGCTGTCAAGCTGTTCCCATGCCAACGCCAGTGATCGTCTGTCAGAGTCAGAGATGCCAACCACACCTTATATGGAACATGAAAAGGCAAAAAAAAGACCCCTGAAACCTTGTATATCCATCCCACCATATTCCTTTCACTGTGTCAAAGCTGCATGTCCCTCTGCATGCACGCTACAGAAATAGTTATCACCATGTATCATATTATTAGACATATTATACAGTATGTAAGTATAGCCCTCAGATAAGCTAAGCAAATCTTACCTCCTTAAGCTATGCCCTCTAAGTAAGATGATATATATGCCAATGCTTGGGACCAGCTTGATGAGTCTATTGGAAGCTGGATTGCATGGAACAGTATTGTATTGGGTTGTAATTGACAGTGTGAGAGAGGGAACCCACTGGGCAAAAACTGGTTGAATCAATGTTTCCACGTCATTTTAACAAAAACAATTCAATGTGATGACATTGAATCAAAGTGGTAAATTGATTGGATTAGCAAAAAGTCATCAACCTAAGGGAGTCTTTTTTTTTTCACCCATTTTGTAACCTAAATCCAATGACATTTTTGTTGATTTGATTTCACATTATTTGAGAACTCAACCAAATGTAAATCAAAAGTAGGCATTGAGATTACGTCTGTGCCCAGTGGGAAGTAGTTGTAGCTGTCTACAGTGTGACCATTGATGTGTTAAGGAAACGCTGATAAGTGTTCAGTGGGGTCTTAACATTTTATATTTTCATGAAGCGCTCCTTGCAATAATAATCCTGTATTAGACGCTAATCAGAAGCTGCTCTGTGTCGGGTTCCTCAAGAAAATGATCTCAGTTAATTCATTATCTAAGTCATAATTAATAAGGCTTGAACTAATATTCTAATGTTCATTTTTAATATGCAAGATATTATCATAAGATATGACTTGTGTATAAGATATGCCATTACAACACTGTTTTTGTCTCAGTATTGTTTTTGTTGTTTTTGTTTTTAATTGTGAAAATGATCATTGAAGAACCTTTGTTTGAATTGTTCTTTTTATGTAATTAGTGTACATTTTTTATGGATTTCATTCATTATTGCGTTCACATGCTATATTTGTATTTGTCTCGCCCTGTTATTTGATCCCTGACCCAATTTTGTTCCATTTTGTGCCCATTGTCAAATGTATGTGCCCAGATTACATATTTTTTATTTTACAGTTTAATTTCAGGATTTTCTTACATTTTACCCTACCCAATGCGGTCAATGTCTCTGAGATCAGGGGACATTAATCAATCATAGCATCATAGCATAGTTTTGTTTTTCAATGCTCATTAAATTAAAATAAAGTAATGAAACCTATATCCACTAGTTTGTATTTTCAATTTTGACTTCACCTCTGTAGTATTGTATTCAGACTCATTAACAGACTCATTATTCCTTAGACCTTCACTAAGAAGTAACATATGTAGGTAACATATGGCCCCTAGATCTCTGTTTGACAGCCTACATCCATTCCGCAACAGCAGTAGAAATGTGGTCATGCATTCTGCATCGTCCAACATAATTAAATGACACTTCTTTTTGGATAGGGTAAATATTTGGATGTGGCGTACTGTACTTTGGCAGCTCATCAGAGCAATGAGCCTGAGGAGTCAGTAGGCAGAATCAGTAATTGACAGGTAGCAACTAAACATTATCTGCCCCAGCCCACCCTAGCATCTGCTCTGCCTTTGCTTTGGCTGCCTTCCCCCTATCCATTCTGTGTGCTCGTATCAAATTATGCTGTTCCTCGTTTTGCTGCCCTCCTTCTTTCCCTCTCATGCTAGTCCCCGCGGCTTAGTCATGCCTGGTACAACTGCCACCTGTTTACCCGGACTCCCAGAGCCTTTCCTGCTCATTGCTCCCCCGGGGGGCCAGTGACTTCTTATCTTCTCCCTGGCCTGAACTAGCCACCACTGTTGGCTCCCTTGATGTTGAAACGATGCTCTACAGGAGCAATGTGGCGTCATCAGCCCATGACTGCCATCCCATCGGTCATCACTCTTGCGCTGGCCGTTGTTGAAAGATTTCATGTAGATGGCACTATCAGGTTGCCCGTCTCACTGGGTGGCACTCTTAGGTATTAATATAACATTTGTAAACGTGGTCCAGCTGATAGTAATGATACAGTTACTGGAATAGTGGACAAAATGTATTAATTTCAAAGAAGCATCAATTTAAGTGTTTGAGGCTATAACATGAACATCTAGTCTGTCATTTGCCATTACTTCAATTTAGAGAAGCATATGCATGAGTCTATTAAAATGTATAGCCTAAATGGGGACACATTGAGATACCATAATAGCATACTGTAGCCTGGTTACCGATGTTCTTAAAACCATGAATGCAGATGTTTTGGAAATAACCCAGAAAGTGAAGGTCAGAGCCATATGAGGCTCTGGTTAGCAGAGGCGGCCAATATGCTGTTTGAAATATGCTGTCATCTGACTAAATCTAAATATTCTGCTGCATATAGACTAGCCTGCAAATGCATGCCACTTGCCTTATCAATAAAGGCTTGGGACACTTTTCCTCACGACACACGCACGTTCAAAAGTGACAAAGGGGTGCCTCGAGCAACCAATCACACTCTGCCATGTTGGGACAATCTGGCCAATGGCAGAGCTCAGCAAAGAGGAAACGTTGGATGATTCGGTAGTTGTCAAGCCATGGGGACTCTGGGGAGCAATACAAAAAGGGAAGTGGAAAACAATCAACCGATCTGAGCATCCGCGTCAACGTGACGTGCAAACTCCCCCGAAATGTTTGAGGAGAATTCCTCTGCTTTTTGGATGCAGTTCAGCAAAGCGACAGGCCCCTGGGGAAACCGAAATGTTTAAATCTAAATGCCAGTTTCTGCGGCGTGGACATCTTCACAGTGTTCAACTACAACAAAACACATTGTATCCGCTACAGACCCACTCCCGAGAAACAGAAGATAAATTGTTAAAATGTATCAACCCAGCGTACGTGTCCCCAACACATCAGGGAGATAATAATGTGCAGTGGCTGATATGTCAAGTGATTTGCATACCGACTTCCGCTCCATAGTTTTAGTATCTGCATCAGCCGGTATGTAATTGAGACGCCAGGGGAAGCAGACAAAGGAAGACATGAATACCTGACATTAACTTTTAATCTAAGTTAAAAAGTCGGTGAACGTTGTACGCGGTGGAGGAACTGAAGGGCGATAGAGAGAAGCTGTTGATTTCCTTCTTTTTTTTTTTTTTGCAGAGTGGATTTGCTACATTCATATGAGGAGGCGGACCTCTGACTGCGTGCTCAATATGCTGAAAGCAAGCCCGATGTGTGCATACTGTATGTGGGAGTACAGAGACTATTTTGTCTTAATTCAATCATCAGGATCGGGATACATTGCACTTTAAACCGCGGTGGATACACAGTTTATTTTTCTTGGCAGCAAGCTATAGCCTATTTATTTGGTCGTGTTGTTGTTTTTGTTTTTTTTACCAGACAAAAGATTTTATACTATCCATTTGCACTTTTTTTTTCTTTTGAAGTTGACTTTAACAAAGTAGACTACCGGTTTGCCTCAGAGCTAGCTACCTTTTTTTAAATCGTAAAAAAAAAATATATAATCTGATATTGATCCTTATGGAACACATGAGGGGAATCTATTGACGTCTAACGTTACTTCGTGGCATGTCACACAATGGTGTCATTTTCGGATGGAGTTTTGAGGTTCCTAATATCTTCATTTTGAAGTTCTTGAACACTTGAATTAGGCTAGATCATTCTTTCTGTAGACAGGCCTAGAATTCATTATAGATGCCAATAGTGGAGCATTTCTTTGTTACACCAACAGATCCTATAGACTATTTTTGCTGTTATAGACCACACCATATGAGTATATCTAAACACTGCTGTTTTTTAATTTTTTAAGTTGGGTGCATTTTATCTAACAACTGTTGTGTCTGACGTTCCATTCTTGTGACTCGACACATTCGAATATTTCTGCCCAAAACGTAATTCTCTACGTAGTCTTGGCACCCGGCTGAATCGTTGGAGAAAGCTTTCCATTTTGGCATAGCCATCGTTTGATTGATCGTCCCTTCACACCGAGAACAATTAGTGGCTTCCCTCACGATGAGTTACTTCTTCTACCAAGCAGTGATTGTATTGCTACGTGGACTCGTCATCTCTGCGGTACTGGGATTGGAAAGTAGCTACTCAAACGATATGTTGAACCGTGCGTCTGATGCCGCAATTGTAGCCACTACAGGTAAGCGTGCTATTCCAACACACACCGTTGCCTAAAATTCACGCATGTTTACCGCTTCGCTTTCTCAGAGGAATGCCACGCACAGTCCTGCTGGAAAACTGACTGCGCCTGGAGTCGCCAGTCACCTTTTTTAAAATTCTTGTGCATTGCCAAGGAATGCCGGAACGGCAGGAATGCACGATTTCTTCATAGGGAACGACCGACCGACCAACCGATGGAGCGCATCCTTTACTGTAATTTTGCTTGTGTGTAACCTTAAACTTCACACCTCCAGGGTCCGATGATCTTAGAGTATGCGGCCTGAAGCAACTATTTTTGACTGACTAAGATGGGAGTAGGCTACCTAGCCACTGTAGGCTATATGTCCATGTGTTTGTTCACACGGGCTGGCCTGTGTGAGGCACAGTACAGTACAGCTCAATCTCTTATGCATCACCTTAATTCTGAAACAACTGAGCATGGCTGAATTAAAGCATTGGCAATGGTGCTGTCCAGCATATAGTGCTGAGATCAGGTCACCCCTATACAAAACATTAGGAACACTGACCAGGTGAAAGCTATGAACCCTTATTTAACTAGGCAAGTCAGTTAAGAACAAATTCTTATTTTCAATGACAGCCTAGGAACAGTGGGCCAACTGCCTGTTCAGTTGCAGAACGACAGATTTGTACCTTGTCTGCTTGGGGATTTGAATTTGCAACCTTCTGGTTACTAATCCAAACGCCCTAACCACTAGGCTACCCTGCCGCCTTATTGAGGTCACTTGTCAAATCCACTTCAATCAGTGTAAATGAAGGGGAGGAGAAAGGTTAAATATGAATTTAAGCCTTGAGACAATTGAGACATGCACTGTGTATGTGTGCAATTCAGAGGGTGAATGGGCAACACAAAAGATTTAAGTTCCTTTTGAACAGGGTATGGTAGTAGCTGCCAGGTGCACTGTTTTGTGTCAAGAACTGCAACGCTGCTGTTTTAAAAAAAACGCTCAACAGTTTCCCTTGTGTATCAAGAATGGTCCACCACCCAAAGGACATCCAGCCAACTTGGCACAACTGTGGAAAGCATTGGAGTCAACATGGGCCAGCATTAAGGAATGATTTCGACACCTTGTAGAGTCCATGCCCTGAAGAATTGAGGCTGTTCTGAGGGCAAAAGAGGGTGCAACTAAATATTAGGACGGTGTATATTAGATCACCTTCATTATGATCTAACTGGCAAAACTGATCCTAGTTCAGCAATCCTAATACGCTTTGGGAACAGGCTACTGGCACAGGTCTCAGTCAAGGTTACCCATCACCCGAGCTGAGTGTAGTTTGGCGAACCACCACTTCCTCCTCGCGGCTCCAAATTCAACAGCTGTTAATCTAATATCAGGTCAGGATGGTGTTTTACAGTATTGTGTCGCTGTCATCTCTGATTATGTTGGTCTGGTTCATGCCCTCACGGGACAGGAGCCTGTAGGATCAGTGAGGAACAAGCAGCCTGCTGAACAAAAGGCCTTGTTACTGGGGTGGACCCCGTAATCCCCATGCCAGGGTTAATATAACGACTCCTAAACAGTCACTTTCACAGAAATCCTGATATGAGTGGCAAGGCAGTCACTTTCACACACATGCTGATATGAGTGGCAAGTCAGATTAAGTAGTAACGGCTTTATATGAAAGAAGAACATGATTATTGGGTAACCAAGAGCACAGATAAGTGGGGTCGTCATAAGTGAGGTCTGGAATGAGGCAAGCTACAGTAGCTGCATGGCTTTTCACACATTTGGAGCCATGTCAGAATAAAGACATCAAGTGCTCTTCTCCACTGAATGGTATGAAGGCGGTCAAGTGCATATGCTCCCAAATATGTTACGGCCCCTGTGAAATATCTGAGGTTGGTATAAGCAGGGGAATCATCCATAATGGTTGACAACCTACAACACAGAAATCGACCAGTGGAGCTTGTTGACGTTTAAAACTTCTAAACGATTGGTGGGTCCCCTGCGGGATGGTTGAGCTAACGTAGGCTAATGCGATTAGCATGAGGTCGTAAGTAACAAGACAATTTCCCAGGACATAGACATATCTGATGTTGTCAGAAAGCTTAAATTCTTGTTAATCTAACTGCACTGTCCTATTTACAGTAGCTATTACAATGAAAGAATGCCATGCTATAGTTTGAGGAGAGTGCACAGTTTTGAACATGAAAAGTTATGAATAAACAAGTTAGGTGCATTTAGGCAGTCTTGATAACATTTTGAACAGAAATACAGTGTTTCATTGGACTTTGCACATACACTGATGCCATCTAGTGGCCAAAATCTAAATTGCACCTGGGCTGGAATAATACATTATGGCCTTTCTCTTGCATTTCAAAGATTATGGTACAAAAAAAAAACGTGTGTGTTATATTCTCCTACATTCCTTTCACATTTCCACAAACTTCAAAGTGTTTCCTTTCAGTGGTACAAAGAATATGTGTATCCTTGCTTCAGGGCCTAAGCTACAGGCAGTTAGATTTGGGTATATCATTTTAGGTGAAAATTTGAGAAAAAAAGGGGCCGATCCTTAAGAGATTTTAAGATAATGGAGGATGATTATTTGTTATGAGCATGGCCTTATTTCTATTACAGCATATTGGATGACTGTCATTCATTTTCCATTCACCCAGCTCAATGTAACATTGATAGGTTTAAGCTAATCCATGAGACTCTAGTTTTCCCTATACCCATCATGAGGTTGCTACAACCTAGTCTAGGAATGACATTTTACACTGTAGGTGCACAGGTTGAGAGAGAAATTAAGAGTTATCAAGGTGACAGACAGTGAAACATTCAATACCGTTTTGCACACTCTTCACTTTCATAGAAGTCACATATAAACATTTTGTTTGTTGTATAATTCCTTCTCTCATCTATGCGCTCTCCTCCTCTCACCTTTTCCCTTCGTTTGTGGACTTCAGTGCACAACACATCTGCTGTCTGTGACTAGGCAAAATAACTTTTCCTTGCCAAACCATATCAAAACCGCTAAATGCAGCACACAGCCTACATCGTTGTCACCATATTAGCTAACATCATAGTCAACATAGCTACTAGAACTAATGCATTAGTAAACCCTCTACAGTTTAGCAGTTACACTGGCGGGCCTTGGTGGCAATACATTAATAACACCAAACCCTTACTTTGACTTGGAAGAGTTTCAGTGTTGGATAGCCATAGCCAGCTAGCTAACATAGCATCTCTCTCTGTTTGAGCCAAGTGTTTCAGTAGGCTAATCTAGCTGCATTCACTAGCAAAGTGAGAAAAAAATAAATAAAACTAGCTCTCTCTCTTGCTTCTCCATTTTTAAAGAAATGAATTTGTTCAACATTTTTCAACTATTGTCTTTCTCTCTCTTTGAGACAACTACTGACCACATTTTATGCACTGCAGTGCTAGCTAGCTGTAGCTTTCAGTACTAGATTCATTCTCTGATCCAATGATTGGGTGGACAACGTGTCACTTCATGCTGCAAGAGCTGATACTGTGGGTTGGAAGATGTCCTCCGGAAGTCGTCATCATTACTGTGTAAGTCTATGGAGGGCGAGGTAGAACCATGAGTCTCATAGGTTCTGTTATGAAGTCCGTGTACCCATAGGAGAAAGGAAATGAGCTGTCCTCCGGCTATACCATGGTGCTACTCTACTGAGTGCTGTTGAGGCTACTGTAGACCTTTATTGCAAAGCAGTGTGTTTTGGTGACGTGAATATATTTGGTATAGTTTTATCTAAAAAGGATAACTGTAAAAAAAATATATATATATTTACTATTTATATTTTTCTGACATTCACTGAGGAGTATTGTCCTCCCCTTCCTCTGATGAGCCTCCACTGAAATGGACCCAGTTAAATGAATTATGGTTATCAGTTCAACAGTTGTCATTGGAAGCCTGCTTCTTCTCAGGAGTCAGCCACCCTCATCCAGAGCAAATAGTTAAGGCCTCCATAGACATTACTTTAGGTGAATGCCATTAGATCCTGTTAGTTGATAAGGATCAGTGATGACATGTGAGATGAAAGAGGCTCGTTTCTGCAGAACGTACACTTGTCGCAGTTGAAATATTACTGGATAAGAATGGTCAAAACATTAAACTAGGCCATGAAATGCATGTTAAATCTGTTAGTTTTTTTCCCGCACATGCAAGATAAGCCTTGAAACCCAGTCAGATGTATTGAAAACTTTCAATCTCTTTGACATCTGAAGCTATTTGTGAAAGCAATAAAAACTTCATTTAGACAGCGCTTATACATTTACAGCATGCCTGTCCATTTTAAAATGACAAAACCGGGGCCTTAAAAATAAAGTGAGATGTCAATTGACCAATAACGTGAAAGCATCCCTGACTTTTCCACAACATCAACTGTGGAGCCTGATGACTGATCGCATGGGAGTTGGAACTCTGTTGGGGTTTCCTCCCAGTGGACCTTGTACCTTTGTAGGGCTAGTGTGTGTGTGAGTGTGTAAAAGGGAGCTGGTTTGTAGCTTTGAGATAATAGCCTCAGTGAAAGTGATGGAATATTCAATTTTTCTATCTGGCCCATTTGAGAAGATCACCTGGCCTTTTGCACTGCGGTCCTCTGAAAAATTGTGTATGTGTGTGTGTGTGTGTGTGACTGGTTGTATTTATGTCAAGTTATTTTGTGTGAGTACGCATAACTGGGGTACTGTATTTGTACTGTGTGTTTGTTAGTCATTGTGAGTGTATGTGTACATGAGTGAAAATGTGGTTGTGTGTACATCTTCAGTAGTGTGTGTGTGTGTGTGTCTGTAAGTATGTACACGTTTACTTAGGTATGGACTTTCCCTTAAGGCATTGGCATGTGTGTGGGCCACTTTATAACAGCATGCCCTTGGCCTGAAATGGCCTCTGGCTGTAAACAAAAAAAAAAAAGGAATTTCCTGTGGTCCAGCAGATGGGTATCGTGTCCCTGCTGTAAGGGAAAGGTTGCTGTTTCGAGCCGCCCCCTTCTGGGTTGTTAGGGGTCATATGGTGAGGGTGCAGGGTTTACGATTTGGCGCCTAAACCTTCTGCAGACCTTACCCAAGGTTGTGTGACTGGTTTGATGTAGCCTCTTTTCAGAGGAAAGGGGGAAGTGGAGAGAGGATTTCGAGGGGAACTGGTCACATAGGGCCTACATACAGTTGAAGTGGGATGTTTACATACATCGTTTTTCACAATTCCTGACATTTAATCCTAGTAAAAATTCCCTGTCTTAGGTCAGTTAGGATCACCACTTTATTTTAAGAATGTGAAATGTCACAATAATAGTAGAGAATGATTTATTTCAGCTTTTATTTATTTCATCACATTCCCAGTGGGTCAGAAGTTTACATACAGTCAATTAGTATTTGGTAGCATTGTCTTTAAATTGTTTAACTTGGGTCAAATGTTTCGGGTAGCCTTCCACAAGCTTCCCACGGTAAGTTGGGTGAATTTTGTCCCATTCCTCCTGACAGAGCTGGTGTAACTGAGTCAGGTTTGTAGGCCTCCTAGCTCGCACACGCTTTTTCAGTTCTGCCCGCACATTTTCTATGGGATTGAGGTCAGAAGTATGCTTGGCTTCATTGTCCATTTGGAAGACCCATTTGCGACCAAACTTTAACTGACTGACTGATGTCTTCAGATGTTGCTTCAATATATCCACCAAATGTAGCTTCCTCATGATGCCATCTATTTTGTGAAGTACACCAGTCCCTCCGGCAGCAAAGCACCCCCACAACATGATGCTTCCACCCCTGTGCTTCACGGTTGGGATGGTGTTCTTCAGCTTGCAAGCCTCCCCCTTTTTCCTCCAAACATAACGTTGGTCATTATGGCCAAACAGTTGTATTTTTGTTTCATCAGACCAGATGAAATTTCTCCAAAAAGTACTCTCTTGGTCCCCATGTGTAGTTGCAAACCGTAGTCTGGCTTTTTTTATGGCGGTTTTGGAGCAGTGGCTTCTTCATTGCTGTGCGGCCTTTCAGGTTATGTCGATGTGGAAATAGATCATTTATACCTGTTTCCTCCCAGCATCTTCACAAGGTCATTTGCTGTTGTTCTGGGATTGATTTGCACTTTTCGCCCCAAAGTATGTTCATCTCTAGGAGACAGAACGTGTCTCCTTCCTGAGCGGTATGACGGCTGCATTGTCCCATGGTGCTTATACTTGCGTTCTATTGTTTGTACAGATGAACATGGTACCTTCAGGCATTTGGAAATTGCTCCCAAAGATGGACCAGACCTGTGGAGGTCTACAATTTCTTTTCTGGGGTCTTGGCTGATTTCTTTTGATTTTCCCATGATGTCAAGCAAATAGGCACTGAGTGTCATGCCCAAAGTAGATGTCCTGACCGACTTGCCAGAAGTATAGTTTGTTAACAAGACATGTGTGGAGTGGTTGAAACACTTAGGTTGGAGTCATTAAAACTAGTTTATGTCAACTTCAGAATTCAACTGTAACTGTATCCTCAAAGTCATGTTTGGCCCAGTCACCTTGGTTGCATTAGTAGGGATCATTACCTCTGACCTCACAGACATGGGCCTTCATCACTGTGTCAATGGCGGAAACAAATGATGTTTCGCAGTTCAAGGAAACTAAGATGAGAATTGAAGAATGGTATGTTTTTTGGTTGACCAGAGTGGTTATGGTTGTTTGTGGTTAGTGATTTAAAAAAGCCTTTCTGGGATGAGAAGTGCTTCATTTCGGACAGTTGGTGGATTGCTCACATCTGCTGAACTTCTATAACTGAACTATTTATTATGCAGTACATTCGGAAAGTATTCAGACCCCTTCACTATTTCCACATTTTGTTACGTTACAGCCTTATTCTAAAATGGATTGTGTTCTTGGGGACCTTCAATGCTGCAGAAATGTTTTGGTAATCTTCCCTATATCTGCTCCTCTACACAATCCTGTCTCGGAGTTCTACAGACAATTCTTTGTACCTTTTTTTTTTTTTTTTTCTGACCTGCACTGTTAACTGTGGGACCTTATATAGAGAGGTGTGTGGCTTTCCAAATCATGTCCAATCAATTGAATTTACCACAGGTGGACTCCATCAAGTTGAGGAAACCTCTCAAAGATGATCAATGGAAACGGGATGCCCATGAGCTCAATTTCAAGCCTCATAGCAAAGGGTCTGTGTACTTATGTAAATGTGATATTTCAGTATTTATTTTTTATGTTATACATTTGCAAAATATTCTAAAAAACCATTTTTGCTTTGTCATTATGGGGTATTGTGTGTAGATTGATGAGAATACTTTTTTTTTCAAATGAGGCTGTAACCAAACTCAATTTCTAAAAAGGGAAGCGGTCTGAATACTTTTCGAATGCATTGTATGTGAAAGCTTGAATCTCAGTACAAGTCTGCAAATGTTTGACATTTATGCTGGTGAAACTATGGGACTTACCAAAGATGCAGAACAACCTATCAATGTTTGTCCTTTTTAAAACCTGCTAATGAACAGAGTACAATACATCCCCTCATGTTTGGGGAGAGGGAAGGGGGGTGTAAGTGAGTTTCTCTGGTTGGTTGATGGCTGGGGCTTGCTTGAGTGACAATGTGTACGTGGACTTCCTTACTTTTAAATGCCAGTGTGTATTTAGCTTGTTTAGCGTTTCAACAAACAAAGCCCTTCCTTCTGTCTCCCAGAAAGGAACACAGAGTTCTGAAATGATGCGTTGGGAATATGACAGTCCTCAAGAGAGAGAGAAACTGTACCATCATCATCTTCTTTTACATAAGCTTTCATTGGACTCTTTGAAACCCTTGTCTTTACTGGAGCAGGTTTTGTGAGTGGGTTCCTCAAAGATGGAAATTTGCAACATTTTGAAGAGGCTGAAATATTTTCAAGGCTATTTTTAGTGTTTGTCCCTCAAAATTGTTAGTAAAAGCCCACTAAAAGCCTGTGAGTTTGGAGAAAACCCACTTAGTGCACGGTGGCCACCTCAGCATTGATATGGTTATCTTTCTGAACAGAGTGGCCGCATTAATAAGGTGATTTGTTTGAAAAGGAAGGTAAACATTTGCCTATCCCCTAGGGCTTGTTGACTCTCACTCTGAAGTGCGCCAAAAAGGAGTTGGGACTCAGCATTTGCATTTTCAGGATGCTCATTTTCTTTGACGTTTCTTCAGCTTCCCTTTTTCCTTTTCTACCAAAATAGAGACACTACACTATCTGCTGCAGCAACGACTGGGCTACAGAGTGAGTTCCCAGGTTCAGTTTAGGGTTCCAAGTGACGGCATGACGGTGCGAACATGGACTGCCTCACAATTCCGTGGCTTTCTGTGTATTTAGCTCCTTTTTAGTGTTAAAATAAACAAACCCAATCCGTCTCTAAAGAGAGGAATATGCTATTTTTTTTAAAAGTGACCCATCCGGGAAGAAACTAACACTTGAAACTGAATTAAAACATTCTGTTCCACCACACAATGGTATCAAATCGAACTCTGCTTCAGTCTACTGCCATCAACGCCATACCTTTTGAGACGTTAACTCAGAGACACCCTCTCAAACTAGTGTCTAGGAACAACCCCTTGTCTCAATTTCCATACTGAACTTAATTATTGAAAGTCACTCAGGATTAGGGCATCTGCTAAATGACAAAATGACATATACTGTAAGTTACCCTCTCCCTGACTCGAGAGTCCGTTCATTGAGACGGCCTGGAGTTTCACGTCCCTCCATCAGACTGTCTGCTCTGCTTACCATAGACAGCTGCTTCCGATCTTGATCAGGGGCTGCGTGGTTGTGAGCTACCCCTATTAGGGCCAGAGTCCAGGCCCGAATGGGAACCAGGGTGTATTTATAAAGACCACAGTCGTTTTTTTTCCAACGAGAGAGCCGCCTGGCGTTTTCCATTCCGTGGTCCCGTTAATAAGCGTGTCGGAACCCAGTGATGTCGGTCGGAATACGGGTCGGGGCGCATGGCTGACCCGATGGTGACACGGACACAGGCTCCGAGTGTTCCTCATAGCTGGGCTCTGGCGTCACGGCGCCGACTCGGCTTTCAACCGTGCTCGCTGGCTGGAGAGATAATTGGACTTTAATGGCTTACTTTGGCCCCGTCTGTATCTAATCACTCAACACGCTGCCATCAGGACAGCTTTAGATGAGACATAAGTATGTGCATAAACATTTAATTAACATGTACTTAAACATGTAAATACTAACCATTGATTATATTCATATGACCTGATTTAAGGATGTTGACTTTCAGATAAAGTATGTAATTGATCACTGCAATGAATAACAGTGAACCCATGAATAGAGGACATCCTCTATACTTCAAGCCAGCACCCATAATAGAAGTCTGTGTTCATCTCTCACTTCCCAGCAGTCACCCAGTGTAAGTCAGCACCCATAATAGAAGTCACATGTAAATTCACGGTGATCATCTCTCACGTCCCAACAGTCACCTGGCTCTGTGTGTCTTGGTTTCCTTGACCATGAAGTCTCTATCGGCAAGTTTACTCAAAAAAAAAGAAAAAAGAAATATCTTTTACATAAGTATTCAAACCCTTTGCTATGAGACTCGAAATTGAGCTCTGGTGCATCCGGTTTCCAGTGATCATCCTTGAGAGGTTTCTACAACTTGGAGTCCAATTCAATTGTTTGGACATGATTTGGAAGGTCACACACCTGTCTATATAAGGTCCCATAGTTGACAGTGCATTTCAGAGCAAAAACCAAGCCATGAGGTTGAAGAGCGCCGAGACAGGATTGTGTCAAGGCACAGATCTGGGGAAGGGTACCAAACATGTCTGCATCATTGAAGGTCCCCAAGAACACATTCTTAAATGGAAGAAGTTTGGAACTACCAAGATTCTTCCAAGAGCTAGCTGCCCGGCCAAACTGCGAAATCGGGGACAAGGGCCTTGGTCAGGGAGGTGACCAAGAACCCGATGGTCACTCTGACAGAGCTCCAGAGTTCCTCTGTGGACCTTCCAGAAGAACAACCATCTCTGCAGCACTCCACCAATCAGGCTCTAGGGTCAAGCATGGTGGTGGCAGCATCATGTTGTGAGGATGTTTTTCAGTGACAGGGACTGGGAGACTAGTCAGGATTGAGGGAAAGATTAAGAGAGCAAAGTACAGAGATATCCTTAACGAAAACCTGCTCTAGAGCGCACAGGATGTCTTACTGGGGTGAAGGTTCACCTTCCAACTGGACAACAACCCTGAGAATACCACCAAGACAACGCAGGAGTGGCTTCGGGACAAGTCTCTGAATATCCTTGAGTGGTCCAGCCCGAGCTCGGACTTGAATCTGATTTGAATATCTCTGGAGAGATGCTCCCCATCCAACCTGACAGAGCGTGAGAGCATTTGCAGAGAAGAATGGGAGAAACTCCCCAAATACAGGTGTGCCAAGCTTGTAGCGTCATACCCAAGAAGATTGGAGACTGTAATCACTGCCAAAAGGTGTATCAACAAAGACCTACGTTTTTGCTTTGTCATTATGGGGTATTTGTGTGTAGATTGAGAAACAAATATGTAATCAATTTTAGAATAAGGTTGTAACATAACAAAATGTAGAAAAAGTCAAGGGGTCTAAATAGTTTCCGAATGCACTGTAGGTCACCAGCTGTGCTCTACTGTACTTAACCTCCTGCTGTGAGTGGCCTATACGCACCAGTCAAAGCAGAGGAAACTGCCCTCAGCTGGCCGGCAGACAGGTCGACCCACAGGGCTTTTGCTGTTCCTTTCCGGCACTCCACAAGGTGTTGATCCCTGAGCTGGTGTCTGCTCAACTCCTGTCTGTCTGTCGGTCTTTCTTTCTGCCTTTTGTGATGCGGGTACGCTCCCTGAAGGACACACACTATTGACAAACATGTAAACACACTAACACACACACACATTCCTTATACTTCTTATACACACACTCGCTGGCATTTTGACATTTTTTTTAAAGATGGTGTGGCACAGGTCATGCATATGTTAAGACATATCTTTGAAAATATATATATATCATTGTTAATCAACCCTACAAGCAATACAATACTCTATTATTATGGTGGGAGATTATAATGCGGTTTTAAATACCTCTATGGACCGTAAAGGAAATCACACTACAAAACTATCACCCTCATGCACTTAAGGAAATCACAAATGTCATGGATATATTAGAACTAGTGGATATATTCAGGCTTAAATATCCTGACCTAGTGAGATATACATGGCGGAGGCTCAATCAAGCTAGTCGTCTTGTTTAATTTCTTATGTCATTCTCTCTGGCACCAAAAATGTAAAATGTGTTGATAGGGGACAGAAGGCTGTCAGATCATCACATAATTTGCATATATATTACTCTTACAGAATTGACATGTTGCTGAGGATATTGGAAATGTAATCAAACCTATTGGATGATAACTTGTTTTTAACTAGGACAGAATCATTTCTAACTGACTTTTTCTGACATAACAGAGTTGAAGTCGGAAGTTTACATACACCTTAGCCAAATACATTTAAGCTCAGTTTTTCACAATTCCTGACATTTAATCCTAGTAAAAATGTCTTAGGCCAGTTAGGATCACCACTTTATTTTAAGAATGTGAAATGTCAGAATAATAGTGGAGAGAATGATTTATTTCAGCTTTTATTTCTTTCATCACATTACCAGTGGGTCAGACGTTTACATACACTCAATTAGTATTTGGTAGCATTGCCTTTAAATTGTTTAACTTGGGTCAAACGTTTCAGGTAGCCCATTCCTCCTGACAGAACTGGTGTAACTGAGTCGGGTTCGTAGGCCTCCTTGCTCGCACACGCTTTTTCAGTTCTGCCCACACATTTTCTATGGGATTGAGGTCAGGGCTTTGTGATGGCCACTCCAATACCATGACTTTGCTGTCCTTAAGCCATTTTGCCACAACTTTGGAAGTATGCTTGGCTTCATTGTCCATTTAGAAGACCCATTTGCGACCAAACTTTAACTGACTGATGTCTTGATGTTGCTTCAATATATCCACATCATTTTCCTGCCTCATGATGCCATCTATTTTGTGAAGTGCACCAGTTCCTCCTGCAGCAAAGCACCCCCACAACATGATGCTGCCACCCCTGTGCTTCATGGTTGGGATGGTGTTCTTCGGCTTGCAAGCCTCCCTCTTTTTCCTCCAAACATAACGATGGTCATCATGGCCAAACAGTTCTATTTTTGTTTCATCAGACCAGAGGACATTTCTCCAAAAAGTACGATCTTGGTCCCCATGTGCAGTTGCAAACCATATTCTGTGGATAACCATATTATACCTTTGTACCTATTTCCTCCAGCATCTTCACAAGGTCCTTTGCTGTTGTGGGATTGATATGCGCTTTTCGCACCAAAGTACGTTAATCTCTAGGAGACAGAACTCGTCTCCTTCCTGAGCAGTATGACGGCTGCGTGGTCCCATGGTGTTTATACTTGCGTACTATTGTTTGTACAGATGAATGTGGTACCTTCAGGCATTTGGAAATTGCTCCAAAGGATGAATCAGACTTGTGGAGGTCTACAATTTGTTTTCTGAGGTCTTGGCTGATTTCTTTAGATTTCCCCATGATGTCAAGCAAAAAGGCGCTGAGTTTGAAGGTAGGCCTTGAAATACATCCACAGGTACACCTCCAATTGACTCAAATGATGTCAATTAGCCTATCAGAAGCTTCTAAAGCCATATTTTTCTGGAATTTTCCAAGCTGTTTAAAAGGCACAGTCAACTTAGTGTATGTAAACTTCTAACCCACTGGAAATGTGTTTTAGTGAATAAATGAAATAATCTGTCTGTAAACAATTGTTGGAAAAGTTACTTGTGTCATGCACAAAGTAGATGTCCTAACCGACTTGCCAAACTTTAGTTTGTTAAGAAGAAATTTGTGAAGTGGTTGAAAAACAAGGTTTAATGACTCCGACCTAAGTGTATGTAAACTTCCGACTTCAACTGTAGGTACAGCAGATGCCCTTATTGTATGGGACACTTTTTAAATGTGTCTTTTGAGACCATGCAATTCAGTACTCATCTTTAAAGCAAAGCAATTTAGGTCAAAAGAGTCCATATTAACAAAGGAAATTGAAGGACTAACAGTACAGATAGCTCTAAAAACGGTACCATGGAGGCTCAGAATAAGTTAGAGGAAAAACAAAGTGAATTGGAGGAACTTATACAAGAAATATCAAGTGTAATGTATTTTGTTTTTAAATAAAAGGAACTGGATGGAATATGGGGAACAATGCATCAAATTATTTTTTCATCTTCAACATATAAATGCTACCATGAAGAATTTCCTGAATCTTGTTACGAATGACGGAGTAACCCACGATTCACCAAATGATATTTTGGAAAAGGTAGTAAAGGACTTTGAGCATATGTTTTCATTTGTCTCCATCTCCACTAATTGTATGGATTTTTTGTTGTTGTCTAGTAATAATGTGAAATGAACAGCTCTACAGAATGATTTATGTGAAAGCCAATTTACAGAGGAGGAACTTCTTGATGCAATTAAAGCCTTTAACTCTGGGAAAACTCCAGGGCTTGATGGCATGTGGTATACCAAACTTTTTTTGATATACTCAGAGGACCGTTATTAGCATGTTTTAACCACTCCTATATAAATGGTAGATTATCAGACATTCAACAAGAAGTTCTGATTTCATTATTACTGAAACATGAGCCAAGTGGTAAATTTAAAGATCCAGTCGGTTTAAAAAATTGAGGCCCCTTACAAAATGCTTTAGTGCATAGAATTTAAAAGGCATTGTCGGATATTATTAATCAGACAGTTTTTTTTTTTTACATGGACGATACGTTGGAGATAATATAAGACAAGTACTGGAAATAATAGAATACTATGAAATATCGGGGACACCAGGCCTGGTTTTCATAGCTGATTTTGAAAAGGCCGTTGATAAAGTATGACTGGAGTTTATATATAAATGCCTGGAATTTTTCAATTTTGGAGAATTTTGGTTCAAGTTATGTATAGTAACCCTATGTGTAAAATAGTACAGAAAGTTTTAAACTGTCAAGAGGAGTAAAACAAGTTTCTCCACTATCGGCACATCTATTTATTCAAAATGTTAGCTGTTAAAATCAGATCTGACAAATACAATTAAGTGGTTAGAAATTCAGGGCTTAAAAGCAAAGGTGTCATTGTATGCTGATAATTCATGTTTTCTTTTAAATCCACAATTTGGATCCCTCCACAGCCTCGTAGAGGATCTAGATAGCTTACTAAAAAACTAAACCTGTAAAAAAATGAAATTAAATAACACATATGGAATCATAAAGTGTTAAACAAATCAAAATATATTTTAGATATTTCAAACTAGCCACCTTTTGCCTTCATGGCAGTTTTGGACACTTTTGGCATTCTCTCAACCAGCTTCATGAAGTAGTCACCTGGAATGGATTCCAATTAACAGGTGTGCCTTGTTAAAAGTTAATTTGTGGAATTTCTTTCCTTCTTAATGCATTTGATAAGTTTTGTGACACGGTAGGGTAGGTGTGGAATACAGAAGTTAGCCCTATTTGGTAAAAGACCAAGTCCATATTATGGCAAGAACAGCTTAATTAAGCAAAGAGAAATGACAGTCCATCTTTACTTTAAGAAATGAAGGTCAGTCAATCCAGAGAAAGTCAAGAACTTTGAAAGTTCAGTCGCAAAACCCATCAAGTGCTATGATAAAACTGGCTCTCATGAGGACCGCCACAGGAAAGGAAGACCCAGAGTTACCTCTGCTGCAGAGGACAAGTTCATTAGAGTTACCAGCCTCAGAAATTGCAGCCCAAATAAATGCTTCACAGAGTAGAAGTAACAGACACATCTCAACATCAACTGTTCAGAGGAGACTGTGTGAATCAGGCCTTCATGGTCAAATTGCTGCAAAGAAACCACTACTAAAGGACACCAATGAGAAGAAGAGACTTGCTTGGGCCAAGAAACACGAGCAATGGACATTAGACCGATGGAAATCTGGCCTTTGGTCTGATGAGTCCAAATGTGAGATTTTTTTTGTTCCAACTGCTGTGTCTTTGTGAGATGCAGAGTAGGTGAACGTATTCGTTTTTGCTCTGTCATTGTGGGGTATTGTGTGTAGATTTGTTTTGTTTTCTTCTCATCAATGTGATCTATTTTAGATTAAGGCTGTAACACAAAGTGTGGAAAAAGTCAAGAGGTCTGAATACTTAATTGAATGCACTGTATAGCGGGTCTGAAAAGAGACACAACACTCTATAACCCTACAATGGCCGTCAATGATATTGCACAAAGTGAACTCACTTCAACCCAACAAGGGCAAAAATGTTTTGACTTCCACCAGATCCCTATGCAAATTAGTCAAATGACGACGGCTGTGGATGTCTGGATGGAGCGTCGGAATGGAAGAAGAGGGGTGCTGGGTATCTGGGCTAGGTCATGCCTGTTAAGGGTGTTAGGTGGATTTTTGGATGGGGATAGTGGTGCCCTCTAATATCAGGGACTTTCCCTTGGCAGGGGGGGGGCACATGATGTGGTGTAGTCAGCAGCGAGGGGAGGTGGGGGATGGGGACAGTGTGGATTTCTTAGGCATGCTCTCTGCCCCGTCTCCACTGTTGCTTGTACAGCGCAGCTATGCACATACACACTCACTCACTTTTCGCGACTGAGCATACTCTCTCACGGGGAGAAAGAGAGGTTGAGTGGAGGGATGTTTTCTTCTGTTTGTCACTGTCATACAGTTGCATGTGCTACACGTTAAGGTTTATATATGTTTTCTCAGGACTGCTGTCTCACTTACTCGATGATGAGAGGAGTGTGGAAAAAAAGAGGTTGTTCACTCAAGGCCCACATTTACATCCAGACTATAGTGGCTTGGAAACCATGCTTTAAAACTGCTGTGTGCACTGATTCCTTTGTGTCACTGGTTCACCACATAAGAAATCCACTTTACAATGCAGCAATAGCAATTATCTGTTGGAAGTAGTACAGTAGCTGTCTATCAAGTACACATAACCTACTTAGGGCTGTAACGTTGAGTCATTGCCACAATCAAATGCCATGTGACCGTTCTGTCACTGTCACTAGGCACCAGTGGTGGAAAAAGTACCCAAATGTCATACTTGAGTAAAAGTAAAGATACCTTAATAGAACACGACTCAAGTGAAAGTCACCCAGTAAAATACTACTTGAGGAGAAGTCTAAAGGTATTTGGTTTTAAATATACTTAAGTATCAAAAGTACATTTAATTGCTACTATATACTTAAGTATTAAAAATAAAAGTACAAGACATTTCAAATTCCTTATATTTAGCAAACCAGACAGCATAATTATCTTTTATTTTTTTTAAATTATGGATAGCCAGGGGCACACTCCAACAGTCAGAGATAATTTGCAAACGTAACATTTGTGTTGAGTGAGTCCGCCAGATCAGAGGCAATAGGGATGACCACGGATGTTCTCTTGATAAGTGCACGAATTTGACAATTTTCCTGTCCTGCTAAGCATTCAACATGTAATGGGTAAAATGTATGGAGTAAAAATTACATTATTTGCTTTAGGAATGTAGTGAGAAGTTAAAGTTGACAAAAATATAAATAGTAATGTACAGATACCCCAAAAAACTACTTACGTAGTACTTTAAAGTATTTTTACTTAAGTACTTTACACCACTGCTAGGCATTCCAAAACAGCACTCTGTTAACGAATGGTGCTCGTGGTCTACCAAACTTGCTAATGGCCTGGTACTCAGCGCTCTATTGTCCCTTTTAATCACACTTCAATGAAAATTAAATAAAAAATAAAATCAAACACTTAATGATTTGTATTTGAATAATCTGAATGATGAGGATAAATGACGATGGGAGTTAAAGGTCCCGTTCTGAAATGGATCCAGTGCTTTCCCAGCCGGACCTGATATGCATAATATATATTTTTTAACATTCCATGATTGTCGTGGATCTTGTTTCAAACTCAAAGTCAAAAACAGCGGCAGCCATTTGGATGCATTTTGGATATGAAGCTGGTTGATAAACTGAATCAGGTTAGTAATATCTGAGGTTGCAGCGATAACCTTTTAGGAGGGTATCTCTCCAGGAATAGGGTTGGAGAGCCTTGGCATTGAGTTTGAGAGCAATAGGCTGTCGCGCAGCGAGAGACAGCTCCTCAAACAGCTGGTTGATGTGTGGAATGAAATAAGGGTTCTTATAAACCCAGTCATTGCGCAGCATTTCTTTTTAAAAGAGAAGGATCCCAGCTTTCTATTGCTAGGCCATATTTGTTTCTCCACTTTCCAAATATTAAGTACATTGCTTTGCTTCACAACTGGAGTAGCCTACGTGGCTGGCATAAAAATGAACTCTGCGTTTGCTATTCAAGTGCATACAGATATGTCTTTTTTTTTTTGCCTCTGCCTCTGTTCCGACAGGTGCATGATAATGGCACATTCGAAATCAAAACTAATTTGACACATTATTTAGTTGAAGCAAAGACGAGATTTAAATTGAGAATAGTCTGATGGGTGAGAATAGTATCACTTTTAAATGAAGGGAGAGGGGATACCTAATCAGTTGCACAACTGAATGCATTCAACTGAAATGAGAGACTGATGCCCAGTATGTGATGTCTACTAAGGCAAGAAACATTAAACATTTTTAGTGACTTTTACAAATCATTAATAATCAGGCCCCCTGGAACAGGGTTGGAGAGTCCTGGTATAGCCTATGAGCCTAGTGAAATGGGTGTTCTTATAAACCCAGTCATTGTGAAATCACGGGGGCGAAAACATAATTTTGACTGGCCACTTTAAAAAGGGGATCCCAGCTTTCTAGTGCTAATATACTTATTTTTCAACTCCTACAATTAAGCACATTAATCTGCTTTACATACAACTGGAGTAGCCTACCTGCCATATTAAAACGTAACCGTGGAAAGTGCTTCCTCAATTTGCTTTTCAAGTGCATATATATTTATTTTACTAGGCAAGTCAGTTAAGAACAAATTCTTATTTTCAATGACAGCCTAGGAACGGTGTCAGCTCAGGGGTTTGACCTATATAGACTGCTCAAAAAAATAAAGGGAACACTTAAACAACACAAGTCAATCACACTTCTGTGAATACAAACTGTCCACTTAGGAAGCAACACTGATTGACAATACATTTCACATGCTGTTGTGCAAATGGCATAGACAACAGGTGGAAATTATAGGCAATTAGCAAGACACCCCCAATAAAGGAGTGGTTCTGTGGGTGGGGACCACAGACCACTTCTCAGTTCCTATGCTTCCTGGCTGATGTTTTGGTCACTTTTGAATGCTGGCGGTGCTTTCACTCTAGTGGTAGCATGAGACGGAGTCTACAACCCACACAAGTGGCTCAGGTAGTGCAGCTCATCCATGATGGCACATCAATGCGAGCTGTGGCAAGAAGGTTTGCTGTGTCTGTCAGCGTAGTGTCCAGAGCATGGAGGCGCTACCAGGAGACAGGCCAGTACATCAGGAGACGTGGAGGAGGCCGTAGGAGGGCAACAACTCAGCAGCAGGACCGCTACCTCCGCCTTTGTGCAAGGAGGAGCAGGAGGAGCACTGCCAGAGCCCTGCAAAATGACCTCCAGCAGGCCACAAATGTGCATGTGTCTGCTCAAACGGTCAGAAACAGACTCCATGAGGGTGGTATGAGGGCCCGACGTCCACAGGTGGGGGTTGTGCTTACAGCCCAACACCGTGCAGGACGTTTTGCATTTGCCAGAGAACACCAAGATTGGCAAATTCGCCATGGGCGCCCTGTGCTCTTCACAGATGAAAGCAGGTTCACACTGAGCACGTGACAGAGTCTGTAGATGCCGTGGAGAACGTTCTGCTACCTGCAACATCCTCCAGCATGACCGGTTTGGCGGTGGGTCAGTCATGTTGTGGGGTGGCATTTCTTTGGGGGGCCGCACAGCCCTTCATGTGCTCGCCAGAGGTAGCCTGACTGCCATTAGGTACCGAGATGAGATACTCAGACCCCTTGTGAGACCATATGCTGGTGCGGTTGGCCCTGGGTTCCTCCTAATACAAGACAATGTTAGACCTCATGTGGCTGGAGTGTGTCAGCAGTTCCTGCAAGAGGAAGGCATTGATGCTATGGACTGGCCCGTCCGTTCCCCAGACCTGAATCCAATTGAGCACATCTGGGACATCATGTCTCCCTCAATCCACCAACGCCACGTTGCAACACAGACTGTCCAGGAGTTGGCGGATGCTTTAGTCCAGGTCTGGGAGGAGATCCCTCAGGAGACCATCCAACACCTCATCAGGAGCATGCCCAGGCGTTGTAGGGAGGTCATACAGGCACATGGAGGCCACACACACTACTGAGCCTCATTTTGACTTGTTTTAAGGACATTACATCAAAGTTGGATCAGCCTGTAGTGTGGTTTTCCACTTTAATTTTGAGTGTGACTCCAAATCCAGACCTCCATGGGTTGATAAATTTGATTTCCATTGATAATTTTTGTGTGATTTTGTTGTCAGCACATTCAACTATGTAAAGAAAAAAGTATTTAATAAGAATATTTCATTCATTCAGATCTAGGATGTGTTATTTTAGTGCTCCCTTTATTTTTTTGAGCAGTGTATATATATCGCTGCAACCTCAGATATTACTAACCTGATTCAGTTTATCAACCAGCTTCGCTTCATATCCAAAATGCATCCAAATGACTGCTGCTGTTTTTGGCTTTGAGTTTGAAACAAGATCCACAATAATCATGGAATGTTAAAAAATATATATTATGCATATCAGGTCCGGCTGGGAAAGCACTGGATCCATTGCAGAACGGGACCTTTAACTCCCATCGTCATTTATCCTCATCATTCAGATTATTCAAATACAAATCATTAAGTGTTTGATATTATTTTTTATTTAATATAGGAGGGGCAGGGTAGCCTAGTGGTTAGAGCGTTGGACTAGTAACCGGAAGGTTGATTTAGAATGGGCCACAAAAAAATACATCTGTTGTGTAATATATATACAGTGCCTTGCGAAAGTATTCGGCCCCCTTGAACTTTGCGACCTTTTGCCACATTTCAGGCTTCAAACATAAAGATATAAAACTGTATTTTTTTGTGAAGAATCATCAACAAGTGGGACACAATCATGAAGTGGAACGACATTTATTGGATATTTCAAACTTTTTTAACAAATCAAAAACTGAAAAATTGGGCGTGCAAAATTATTCAGCCCCTTTACTTTCAGTGCAGCAAACTCTCTCCAGAAGTTCAGTGAGGATCTCTGAATGATCCAATGTTGACCTAAATGACTAATGATGATAAATACAATCCACCTGTGTGTAATCAAGTCTCCGTATAAATGCACCTGCACTGTGATAGTCTCAGAGGTCCGTTATATTATAATATAATATAAAATAATGCCACGCAATTATAAGCAAATCACAGCCTAGGCTATGGGCATGGCATAGCCAGATCAGTAACATAAGGCCATTGGAATATTCAGTTCTTCTGAAATACATTTTCTTCATAATATATCAATTGTGATGGTGTAGATTAAATAGACGTATTACTTTTTCAAATATAGATGTTCCAAAGGCGGCTTGTATGCGTGGAAGCACAGATATGCTAAACGTGTTTATGTTAATAACAGTTACCGGCTGACAAAATGTCATGACCGCCACAGCCCTAGTCATATACTCTTAGTGGGAAAAAAGTTATATCTAGAACCTAAACGGATTCTTTGGCTGTCCCCATAGGAGAACCATTTGAAGAACCCTTTTGGTACAAGGTGGAACCCTTTTGGGTTCCATGTAGAACCCTTTCCACAGAGGGTTCGACATGGAACCCAAAATGGTTCTACCTGGAACCAAAAAGGGTTCTTCAAATGGTTTTCCTATGGGGACAGCCAAAGAACCCTTTTGGAACCCTTTTTTCTAATTGTACTGGCTACTTACTGTAGATGCTACTTGTCTTTTGACAACTTCTTCTTAGCTGCAGTTGTATTGTCACCTAGGAAGGGGGAGGAGCAGAGTGACCAGTTTCAAGGCAATTGAAAGGTCACTCAATCCCGTTTCAGAACTGAGCATTGTGGGTGAAAGGGGCAGCTGTGGAGCCGAGAGTGGTAATCCATTTCAGCACTGCTAACAGTGGTGTGTGTCCGGGGCAAACAGGTGTTCTCAAGAGCTACTTAGCCATCCCCTTGATCACGGTACACAACGGACCATGGCTTGTATTACACAGCGAAGGCGAACCTGTACCACCCAAAAAAAATGATGACCTTTCTTTTGCTTTCTCTTCCCCTCTCGACTCGTTCAAAAGGCAATAGGGTCGCGCAGGCCTATGTACGTTACGGCTTTAGTGTTTTCCGTCGGTGCCTCATTTGTGAGGTCTACGTTTTGACTTGTGGTAGCTGCTGCCCTTCACTCGGCGCCCTCACCACTGTCTGTTCCAGTTATTTAGAGATAGGCCTGGTAACCTTCAGAAGTGTGGGGACGCTAATAACCAGTGTTTCGTGTCTCTCAGATTTCGTCTGTGGCGATGGAGGCGTCTCTTTCATGTTTGTCCTTGGTCTGGGTATCGAATGGATGAGCGAGATGCTCACATGCTTAAAGACGAGTCCTCAAATTTTGTCTGTGAAGCTTTTCAAATGATACAGAAGCAATTATAGAATGGTGTACAGTAGAAAAAGCCTACAGTACTTGGACCAAAACCATGTGCTAGTTGTAGTGGTTTAGTTTTTAGTTGCAAATGGACATTCTTTGACACTCTTGGGAGTTTGCAACCCACTGAATTCATTGTCAGAAAGATCTTGGCTTTGGGTATGGTGATATCTGTTTCGATCTGTCACATCACCATGATATACAATACCAAGCTATCACATTTGGTTCCTTGGAAGTTGTGGCAACGTATGGTGTTGGTTTCACATTGGTTGTGAGAACAAAGCCATATGTTTCCTGACTGGTAAAAACGTAACATTTTTTAAAGTTCTGTGAACAGAAGTAAACATTATTTTTTTAGGTTGCAGGGGAGGTTCTGAGAAGGTTTTACTCTGGTTCATTTAAGATTTTCCTGGGAGTTTTTATTAACGCTGTGAGAAAGGAAATTATAGATTATTTTGATGTATTAAAAAAAGTCCTTAAAATTGCCATTGAATGTTTCAATAAGACTATTTAATAACACTGCTAGCTTATTTTGGGTTAACGTTTTGGAACTCTAAGCACAGATGGGACACATGGAAATTCATTTCCTTAGGCACTAATCAAGCATTTATTTCTTATGCATACAAAGCTGTTCATTTTTGTCTATTTAAACAAAACCCATTTCAAAGGAAATAAGCACTCATTTAGATCAGGTGTGGCCAGTTAGTGGACGTGGCCAACACACCTGAACACACTTAAACAGATAGAAGTTTGAGTTTTGTTGATGCTGAGAACAAAATGTACATGTTTTAAATAGCATTCTTAGAACGTTCTCTTGAACTTTACTAAAGTTTTCTTGTGGTTTTTATAGAAAGTGTTCATAAAGTAAACAATTTGAGAACAAGACTTTAAATAGAACCATGAAGAAACCCATAGGAGACATTATGCTGAAGTAATGAAATTCCCACAGAAGAACATTGTTTCTTAATGTTCTTGGAACAATTTGAGATCATGTCTTTAAATAGCACCATGAGGAAACCTGTAGGGAACGTTATGCTGAAGAATTGAAATTCCCACAGAAGACAGTTGTTCCTTAACATTCTCTGAACAATTTGAGAACATGACTTTAAATAGAACCATGAGGAAACCTGTAGGAAACGTTATGCTGAAGTATCCTGAAATTTCGTCAGAAGAATGTTGTTTCATAATGTTCTTTGAACTATTTGACAACATTCCCAATATCAAACCAGTTGGAGAATGTTCGTAGAACGTTACCAACATTGAAATGAAATGTAACCATGTTTAAACTTTTAGGAAGCATTCTGTTAAAGTAATGAAATAGAGAGATTTGTTTCATTAAAGTTCATTAAAAGTGCTGAGAATGTTCCAAAGCCAAGAAACTATCCTGCACCAATCTTGTGGGAAGGCTGGATGCAAAATAAGCGTAAGACAACCACGCTCTCAGCAAGCTCTAAGAAACATATGGTTCTCCGAATGTTATGTGCTGTCTGAGTAGGTACTGTACATCAGATTTTTCACTTTGGTGTGGTTGTCTTGATAAAACGTCACTAACAGAGCAATGAGGATATCATATGGACCATTGTTGGGGAACACGTCCCAGCTAGCACATAATGTTCTGAGAACTATATGTTTCTTAGAGCTAGGTGCAGGATAGTTACTTGGTTTTGGAACATTCTCAGCACATTTAAGGAACTTGACAGAAAAATACAATTTCTTGCTAAATCATTACTTTAACAGAATGTTTCCTAAAAGTTCAAACATGGTTACATTTAATTTAAATGTTGATAATGTTCTAGGAACATTCTCCAACTGGTTTGACATCAATGTTGTCAAATATACTGAACAAAAATATAAAAGCAACATGCAACAATTTCAAAGATTTTACAGAGTTACAGTTCATATAAAGAAATCAGTCAATTGAAATAAATAAATTAGGCCCTAATCTATGGATTTCACATGACTGGGCTAGACCCATCCACTTGGGGAGCCTGGCCCAGCCAATCGGAATGAGTTTTTCCCCACAAAAGGGCTTTATTACAGACAGAAATACTCCTCAGTTTCATCAGCTGTCCGGGTGGCTTGTTTCAAATGATCCCACAGGTAAAGAAGCCGGATGTGGAGGTCCTGAGCTGGTGTGGTTATACATGGTCTGAGGTTGTGAGTCCGGTTGGATGTACTGCCAAATTCTCTAAAAAAGACATTGGAGGTGGCTTATGGTAGAGAAATGAACATTACATTTTCTGGCAACAGTTATGGTGGACATTCCTGCAGTCAGCATGCCAATTGCACGCTCCCTCAACTTGAGACATCTTTGGCATTGTGTTCTGTGACAAAACGGCACACTTTTATTGTTCCCAGCACAAGGTGCACCTGTGTAATGATCATCCGGTTTAATCTGTTTATTGATATGCCACACCTGCAGTTGGATGGATTAATAACAGGGATGTAAACCAAATTGAGCACAACATTTGAGAGAAACAAGCTTTTTGTGCATATTCAACATTTCTGGGATCTTTTATTTCAGCTCATGAAACATGGGACCAACCCTTTACATGTTGCGTTTATATTTTTGTTCAGTATAGTTCAGAGAACGTTAAGAAACAACATTCTTCTGTGAGAATTTCAGTACTTCAGCATAACTTTTCCTACAGGTTTCCTCGTGGTTCTATTTAAAGTCATGTTCTCACAATTGTTTCTTAATGTTCTCTGAACAATATTCTTCTGTGGGAATTTCAGTACTTCAGCATAATGTTTCCCCGTGGTTCTATTTAGTCATGTTCTCAAATTGTTCCGAAAACGTTCCATGTAAACCACAAGGAAACCTTGAGTAACATTCAGAGAACTTTCTAAGAATGCTATTTAAAAACATACACATAACATTCTCAGCATCAACAAAACTTTCTCTATCCTCTATCTTTTGTTAAGTGTGTTCAGGTGTGTTCATTGCTTGTTTCCTTTGAAATGAGATCTGTTTGAATAGAGTAAAATGAACTGCTTAATGAGTAAAACAAACATGACATGCATGCTCCTTGTGGCGCAGTGGACTAATTCCATGGATAGAGAACAGAAGAGCGTAAGTTTTAATCTCACTGACGCTGTGCCACAATAAATAAATAAAATGTTTGCATGATTAATGCCATGTTTAAGCAAATTAATTTCCATGTGTCCTATTTGTGCTTGGAGTTCAAAACAGTTAACCCAAACTAATCTAGCAGTGTTATTAAGTCTTAAACATGTTCTCAGAACATTTAATTACCTTTTAAATAATCTCATTTTCATTCTCAGAACGTTAATTAAACCTCCCAGAAGAAATGTCAGGGAACCATAGTAAAACATTCACAGAACCTCCCTGCAACCTAAAAAATGTATGTTCCCAATGTTCACTTCATGTAAAACTGTTTTAATGGACCAGAAACGTATGACGTCATTCCGAGAATCAATGGGAAACCAAAAACTAACGTTCCCACAACTTCCAAGGAACCAAATGTAGTAGCTGGGATGCCATTGCTGTGGGCTCATGGTTACCATTGTGTGAGGGGCTACAGAAGAGGAGCATTACAGTGGCCTGGTTCCATGTCTGATGTGCTGTCTTGCTAATGCCTATATGACAATGGCTTGACAGTGATCATAGAAGTTAGCAAGGCAACACAAACGGATATCATGACCCCCTATGCTGCTTCACAAAGCTCCTACTCCCTCAGGCCATGACACGCATGAGGAAATTGTTAAGCCCAGTGCTTAGAGTACTCTCTCTGTGTGTACTCTGTGTACCATAATTGGACATGCGAGACAAGAGACCCTGTTTGTCTCTCTGCGTACCTGTTCAATGTAACATAATTTGAGGCACCACTAGAAACTATTTCAATGTGATTGTGGTGTTTGTACTTATGTTTGGGTTTTTCGACTACATATATGCTAGTACATTATTATGTACTCATGGTCATTTTTGGTCATTTTTCCAGTGTTTCATTTCCTTTGAAGGGAAAGGCACTCTCTTTTGTATATCTTTTAATCCTCTCTTCACTCACCCTCTCTATCTCTCTCTCTCTCTTTCTTCCTTACTAATCTCTAGGGTCACAGGTTCACCTGTAACTCCAGTCATAGAGATGACCTCTAATTAGGTGTTGCTAATTAGAAGAGTCCCTCTTCTCTTTTCCTCTTTCCCCCCTCTTTCTCTCATTCTTTCTGCCTTCTGACCGACTGGCTGCACACATCACATCTCCTGTTCCGGCATTGATCTAAGCATTCCTGGGACTTCAGGCCGTGATGAGTCTCCTTTTCTGGAAGTTTTTGGATCAGTAGGCTTTGTGTGCTGCCTTGTTGCGATTTGCTTAATTCCCCCTCTCTCTCTTCTTTGTTTTTGCCCATCTAAGCAGAGGATTAGGGGCGCCCTTTATGATGGTTCTGTGATGGACTGGGGTTGTGTTTGGTGGTGTGCGGTTGATAGGCGGTCTGGGTGGGATTGGCGTAAATAGACTACTATATTACATTGTGTTCTGTATTACATAAGTAACGCACTGGAATCCAAATAAGAGGGATTACCCCAGCTCCCGCTCTTGTACCTAAACTTGAAGACACACTCGCAGTCTAGTAAACTTGTAGGTTAACCTCAGGACAGGATATCCCAGTTTATTTCTGAGGCCTGAGGTCACCTAAAAGTTATTTAAATGCCGAAGTCAACAGAGCGTGTGTGCGTGAGCCAGGCAGGTCTTGTGTTTTACAGGACAAACGCGTGTATTTCGAAGAAATGTTGAACCCTGTCTGGGAAAGCAATGGGGGTTGTGTATCATGGCTCAGGCTAAGACCCAGATGCAGACACAGGAGGCTGATAGTATGAGTCTCAGAGTTGATTAAAGTAGGGGCAGGCAATTGGTAGGTTAAGGCAGGCAAAGAGTCGTAATCCAAATCAGAGTCAGGCAGGTACAGGACGGCAGGCAGGGTCAGGACAGGCTGGAAACAGGATACAAAGAGCTGTAAGACAGGGGTTTAATTCTAGATACATGGAAAGTGGGATGTAGGCGGAGGGTGCGGGGCAACAAAAGGCTAATAAAACAGAGGGAAAGTTTGCGGGACTCCCGAGTGGAAAGTCATACCCTCTGCCCAAGACTGTAGCGGGGAGCAGGGGTTCGGTGGCGGTCCGCCTGTCGCCGATACCTTGAGAAGAGTGACCCAGGCTCTCTTCCAGGTAGCGGGACAGCGACGTACTAACATCTGGGCAGAAGGTATGCTGACCTCTTGCTCTGGGAAGAGTGGGGGCTGATATCCCAGGGAACACTCAAAAGGGGCGAGACCAGTAGCAGAAAAGGGAAGAGTGTTGCGGGCATATTCCACCCACACTAGTTGCTGGCTCCAGGTTGTGGGATTGGTGGAGATGAGTCAAGACTTGTCTCCAAGTCGTGATTGGCTCGTTCCAACCGGCCATTAGACTGGGGATGAAAACCAGAGGACAGGCTAGCCGACGACCCAATGAGGGTGCAGAACGCCTTCCAGAACCGGGATGAGAACTGAGGACCGCGATCGGAGACCATGTCGACTGGAAGTCCATGGATCCAGAAGACGTCTCCTTCTCTGAGGAAGGGGGATATAATGGGCGGATTTGGAAAACCTATCCACCACCGTAAAGATGGTGGTGTTGCCATCTGACGGAAGGAGGTCCGTGACAAAGTCCAGTATATTGGACCAGGGGCGATGAGGAACAGGGAGTGGTTGGAGGCCAGCTGGAGCTTGCCGCGGAGTCTTGTTCTGCGCACACAGTGCAGGCTGCAACAAATGCAGAGATGTCAGGAACCATTGGGTGTAAGACGAAAGCCAAGGTCCGACAGGTGCCAGGATGACAGGTGAGTCTCTGGGAATGTGCCCATACCAGACCACGGGCAGAGTCCAGGACTAACATCCGGTTAGCTGGGCCCCCTCCCCGGGATGGATGTTCTGCCCCTTCTAACCAGTGCCTGCACACCTCCAACACCATCTTAACTGTGAGTAATTCTCGGTTTTCCACATCATAGTGCCTCTCAATGGGGTTAATACGATGGGAAAGGAAGGCACAGGGATGCAGCTTCTGGTCCTGGGCAGAACATTGGGACAGAAAAGCCCCCACTCTGACATCCAAGGCGTCGACCTCCTCCACAAACTGACGGGATGGGTCCGGATGGATTAAGATGGGAGCTGTAGTGAATCGCTGCTTGAGGTCTGAACGCCCGGTCAGCTGCTGGAGACCGTATGAACGAAACCTTGGGCGAGGTGAGTGCAGAGAGTTGGGAAGCAAGGGTGCTGTAACCCTGGACAAAATGACGGTAGAAATTAGCAAACCCCAGGAAACATTGCAGCTGCACTCTGGATGTGGGTTGAGGCCAATCCGCCACTGCTGTCACCTTGTCAGGGTCCATCTGAATATTTCCTGCAGGGATGATGTATCCTAGGAAGGAGATGGTGGAGCGATGGAATTCTCATTTCTCCCCCTCCTCGAAAAGCTGGTTCTACAGGAGACGCTGGAGGACCTGTCGGACATGGAGGACATGGTCTTGAGCTGACCGGGAATAAATGAGGATGTCTTCGAAGTAGACAAACACAAATCAGTTCAACATGTCACAGAGCACATCATTGACCAGGGCCTGGAACACTGCAGGAGCGTCGGCATCACCAGGTACTCGTAGTGCCCGCTAGCCGTGTTAAAGTCTGTCTTCCACTCATCTCCTTCCCGTACCCGAACCAGATGGTGGGCATTCCGAAGGTCCAACTTGGATAAGATGACCTCCCCCGGAGAGGCTCGAAAGCCGAGGAGATGAGTGGTTGCGGGTAATGGTTTTTAACCGTAATGTCATTAAGACCCCGGTAGTCATTACATGGACGTAAGGTCTTGCCTTCTTCTCCGCAAAGAAGAACCCTGTGCCAGTGCGGGAATCAGATGGACACGTAATACCTGCAGCAAGAGAGTCCTCAATGTACCCTTCCATCGCTTTGGTGACCGGACAAGGAATAAAATCAACCCGAGGCGGTGCAGTGCCCGGGAGAAGGTCGATAGCACAGTCGTAGGACCGATGCAGAGGAAGAGGCAGAGTTGAAAACCTCCCGTAAGTCCTGGTACTCAGCGGGAACGGCAGAGAGATCTTAGGCTTTACACAAGCCCACAAGGAGACGTCCTGGGGCAGGCTAGGCTGACTTCAGACAATGTGCATGGCAAAACAGACTCCAACCCATGATGGAACCCATAGCCCAGTCAATTAGGGGGTTGTGCCTCTGGAGCCATTAAAACCCCAAAACCATGGGTACATGAGGAAACTCCAGGAGCAGAAACTGCATCGACTCACTGTGGTTGCCTGACACTCGGTTGATAGGAACCGTATTGTGGATGACTCTGCCAATAGAACGCCCATCCAGGGCTCTGACATCCATTGGGATGGAAAGGGGTTGAGTGGAGATACCCAGCTCTGACACCATGGTTGTGTCCATAAAGCTTTCGTCAGCCCCAGTCAAAGAGCACCCGGGTGGATTTGGACTGGTATCCCCACAACAGGGTAGCATAGAGGGGGTTACGAGAATTGAGAGATTGGTAAACTCCCCGTTCGGCTCACCAGTGGACTCGCACCTACTGATGAGCCTGGTATTTTAATGGGCAGGTAGATAAGAAATGTCTTTTAGCTCCACAATACAGAGCTCTTGGTGTTCAGTCTGCATAAACACTCAGCAGGAGACTATCCCTGCCCAGTTGCATGGGCTCCGGAGGAGAAGAGTAGACAGCCCTCTGTGATTTCTGAGGGAAATCGGGTGACACCGTATTCTCTCGGAAATGTAGACTTTGGGGATTTTCCGGATTCCTCGGAGGCGAGGGAGTCGAGGTCCATGGGCAGCTCCTGAACTGTGAGCGCGTATTTAATCACCTCTGATAATCCGGGTTCCAGGCACTCTCAGCCGCCAATGTGCAAAAATCTACTGCTTCGTCTGCCACACTACCGGAGTCTTGACGTTGCTGGAGCAGCTTACGAGCAGCCTCTCTCCAGGACAACGAAGAATCAAACACTTTTCGTACCTCCGCCACAAACTCCTCTAGACTGAGGCAAATGGTGGCCTGTTGTTCCCACAACGCCGTAGCCCAGGCGAGTGCCCTCCCGGACATCAGCGTTATCAGGTACGCTATCTTTGAGCAGTCCGAGGGGAATGAAGAAGGCTGCAGCTCGAAGATGAGGGAGCACTGGGAGAGAAACGGCTGGCAGGTTCCATAATCTCCAATGTAGCGCTCCCGAGGAGATGAGCAAGGTTTTCAGGACACCGGTGTATGTTGGGAAGAAGCGCCGCTGGTGGCGGGTTCCTAAGAATCTGGGGGATTACTATTGTGACTTGTTGCGTAGTTGGGAATCTGTGAAATTGCTCCAGTAATGTATTGAACGCATGGTCATAGCCAGGGTATGAAGTACTTAATGGGACGAGACGAACAGACAAACAGAAAATGCAGGTATAAATACACTTGAGGTAATGGGAGACACCTGGTGGGGGTTGGAGACAATCCCAAGACAGGGGAAACAGATGTGTGTGTGTGTGTGTGTGTCACCACAACTCCAGCTGCTTTTGTATCAGCTCATTGTTGATTCTGCTGTAACACCAAGTCTGACACATGCTTTCGCCTTGCCCCACGGCACCGTGCGTAGTAGAGTGTCCAGTTGTCGCCGTAGCCACGCCGGCTCACTAACTCAAATTTAGGCTCCCGTCAAACAGGAAAATAAATGTTGACGGCAGTTCAATCATAACAGAAACTGTAAGCCAGGCGAATAAACTGCAGCTGTATTTAGACAGGGTAGATCAAGATAGATTTTCTACACTGTCATTTGATTTGTTAACACAAAGGAACATTGACATCTTGAACGTGTTTTTCTCAATAGGATATTCAACAATGTGTTTTTTGTTTTATCTTTCAACTTCTCAAATATCGAGAAGTCCAACTTCAGTTTATAGTCTCTGGATGTATCTGAATTTCTTTGGAAAATATTTCAGTTCCTTCTAATATGAATCATTGAAACTGTACCTCAGAGGTGTTGAGAGGAAGACGAGGGTCAATTTGACACATGCACCTCAGGATTTTAAGAGCTTGTGCAAGTTCAGAGTGACTGGCATACGTTTGTGTAATTTTATTTTCTCTCCCCCTCACTCTCATTATTTCTCTCTCTTCCTCTCGCTCTCTCCCTCACCTCTCGGGTCCCAGCTAGCCAGTGGCTAGCGACTAGCTGGCTAATGATATTTGAATCTCAATAGCTGTGATGATGAACTGAAATAGTAGACCTCTTGAGAATCTTTATTTACTCGTCTTTAAGAGTGGCTGTCCTGTTCAGTTGAGTTATGACACCGCCATATGGTTACGGTTGACAGGGAACTAGTTTGTCGCACGTTGACCCTTGTATCCATACGCACACATGCTATCGTTGCCTTGACATCTGTTGTTAACCTGATCATCTATTTGGTTTAGACCCAGGGCTCCAACTCTCCAGGGATTGCTAACAGATGATCCAGGGTTGAGTTAAGGGATTAGGATATGATAACATAAGGCAGGCATGTATACGAATGTGTTTACCCAATAAAGTAAGCTAATGGAGTTTCTTTGGGGAATAGTGAAATGTCTGGTCATGGTACATTGGGGGAAGATTTGGTGTGAGAGGTTAACTTTCTTTTGGTATCAAATACAGTCGGCCTATGTGTCTGTTGTATTGGAGCAATGACTCGTGTCATTTTAGAACATCGTGGCATGTGTTTTCTAGACGGTAAATGAGACGCGTGTGTGTGTCTCTCTCCTGGAGAGTAGAAGGTCTGTCTTATATTGAATGGGAGGTAATATTTGTCTGTTTCAACCATATGCTGTTTAACAGCATTTCTCTCTTATCCCCTCTCGCCCCCCGCATATCCCCACCACTTAATCCACACCAGCCACCGAAACCCATAACCACACGCAGATCCAGTTACCCTGCCCATAGGCACCCAATGTAGTCCCTCCGGTGTCTGTGTGTGCATGCATGCCTGTGTTAATACGTGAGTGCATGTGTGAGATCGTGTGTGTGTGTGCATGTGTGAGATCGTGTGTGTGTGTGTGTGTGTGTGTGAGATTGTGTGTGTGTGCATGTCCGTGTGTGCGTGCGTGCGTGCGTGCGTGGGTATCACCACACTCTCACCACAGTTTCAAATCATCAGAGGCTAGCTCCCGTCAGTCTCAGTCTCAGTCTCTCTTAGTCTGACCAGGTAGTATAGCCTTACACTGGGTCTGCTCATATATTGTGAGACAACTCCGGAGGTTTCGCAGGGGAGCTCTCTCCCTGGGCTTTGTTGTGCTGCCACTTGGCTTCACTCTGGAGCTGACTGGGCGGTCAGTGGGGACCCATGGGAAAACAGCTCATCACTCACAAGATTCTCTGACCGGTCACTTTCTCTCCCACTAGGCTATAGGCTCCATCTGTACAGCTGATAATTACAGTAGGATCAATATGCCCTCTAGCCACTGTTCTATAGTCATATGCCCTCTAGCCACTGTTCTACAGTTTTACATTTTATCCAACAATGGTTAAATGAGGACTGGAGGAGTGGAAGCTGATCCAAGATCTTTTCCTAATGGCAACTTCTACACTGAGATAGAATTACAGGGTCTTCTCTATTTATTAGCTCGCCAGTCAATTACAAAATAAAATTAAATGTTATTTGTCACATGCTTTGTAAACATGACTAAAATTGAATGCTTATTTACTTGTCCTTTTCTAACAATACAAAGTTAAAGATAAATAGAAATGGTGACATGTGGAATAAATACACAGTGAATAACGAGTACAAATAACATGGCTATATACAGGGAGTACCAGTACTGAGTTTATGTGCAGGGCTATGAGGTAATTGAGGTAGCTATGTACGTATAGGTAAGGGTAAAGTGACTCGGCAACAGGGCAGATAATAGACTGAGCAGTAGCAGCGATGTATGTGGAGCAGTAGCAGCAGTGTATGTGGTTAGTGTGAAAGTGTGTGTGGCGTCAGTATGCATGTGTGCGCATGGTATGTGTGTGTGTGTGTGTGGGCGTCTAGTGTGTGTTGGGGTGTCAGTGTAAGTACTGTATATGTGAGTGTGTGGGTAGAGTCAGCGCAAGAGAATTTGTTAAAACAATTGTCAATGCAGGTATGCCGGGTAGCCATTTGATTAGGTATTTAGCAGCCTTGTTTAGCAGTCTCATGGCTTGGGGTAAAGCTGTTCAGGGTCCTGTTGGTTCCAGACTTGCTGTATGGTGGTAGAGTGAACAGTCTGTGGCTTGGGTGGTTGGAGTTTTTGAAAACATTTTGGGCCTCTGACATGGCCTGGTTTAGAGGTCATTGATGGCAGGGAGATCAGCCCCAGTGATGTACTGGGCCGTACTCAACACCCTCTGTAGCGTCTTGTCGTCGGGTGCCTTGCAGTTGCCATACCAGGCGGTGATGCAGCCAGTCAAGATGCTCTCAATGGGGCAGCGGTAGAAATATTTGCGGATCTGAGGGCCCATGCCAAATCTTTTCAAGTCTCCTGAAGGGGAAGAGGTGCTGTCGTGCCCTCTTCACAATTGTGTGGGTGTGTGTGGACCATGTTAATTCCTTAGTGATGTGGACACAGAGGACCTTGAAGCTCTCGACCCGTTCCACTCCAGCCCCAACGATGAGGATGGGGGCGTGCTTTTCCTTTAGTCCACAATCAGCTCCTTTGTCTTGCTGACATTGAGGGAGAGGTTGTTGTCTTGGCACCACACTGCCAGGTCTCTGACCTCCTCCCTATAGGCTGCTTCATCATCATCGGTGATCAGTTCTACAATGTTGTGTTGTCAGCAAACTTGATGATGGGGTTGGAGTCGTGCGGGGCCATGCAGTCGTGGGTTAACAGGGAGTACAGGAGAGGACTAAGCATACACATCTATGGGGCCTCGTGTTGATGGTCAGCGTGGTGGATGTGTTGTAGCCTACCCTCACCACCTGGAGGCAGCCCGTCAGTACTTACAGTTGACTGGGGCAGCACTAGCAGGGCACAAATTTGATGAACTGACTTGTTGGAAAGGTGGCATCCTATGACAGTCCCACGTTGAAAGTCACTGAGCTCATCAGTAAAGGCCATTCTACTGCCAATGTTTGTCTATGGAGATTGCGTGCGTGTGTGCGTTATTTTATAAACCTGTCAGCAACGGGTATGGCTGAAATAGCCTAATCCACAAATTTGAAGGTGTGGCCACTTACTTTTGGCCATGTAGTGTATAAACAAATGAACCTTTACCAGTTGAATGTAGATATGAGTACAAGATGTTTTTGTATTACAATATTTCTGAAATATTGTAACAAAATATGCAAACGAGACAGTATACATGTGCAAATACTGCCAATCCACTTTTCTAGAGACTGAATGAAGTTGGTATATTTTGGGGGGGCTTTCATTTGGAGAAAAAAAACCCCATGACTATTCACAGATTGTTTGTCACACCCTGACCATAGTTTGCTTTGTATGTTTCTATGTTTTGGTTGGTCAGAGTGTGAGCTGAGTAGTGTGAGCTGAGTGGGCATTCTATGTTACATGTCTAGTTTGTCTAGTTCTATGTTTGGCCTGATATGGTTCTCAATCAGAGGCAGGTGTTCGTCATTGTCTCTGATTGGGAACCATATTTAGGTAGCCTGTTTGGTGTTGGGTTTTGTGGGTGATTGTCCTTGTTCTGTCTCTGTGTTACTTTGCACCAGTATTAGGCTGTTTTGGTTTTTGTGTTACGTTTTTGTATTTGATTCATGTTTACTTTGTTTCATTAAACATGGATCGCAATAGCCACGCCGCATTTTGGTCTGACTCTCCTTTGCCTACAGAAAACCGTTACATTGTTGATAAACACCCTTCTCATCTTCATATCTAAACATCTGTACTGCCGTGTATGAGAGATGCATTTCAGCATATATCTTCGAAGAGAATCTTAGAAACACATCATTTTCAAGATATCGACAATTGCTTCAGAAAATTCCGATGAATACTTCTCAGAACAAGCGCACAAACAAATGGTGAATGCGCAAGATTTTGATGCTAAGATGTGATCAATCAAGATCCAAGACATCCTCAACCGTTATGGATTTTACAGATATCGATGTAGTTGTCACGGCGCTCCAGTAGCAGTCTAAGCAGAGTGCTCCTTTAAACACGTAAATGTTTTGTTATTTTTAAGTGTTTTTAATTGTGTTATCAGGTGTTTTTTTAGTTTTTTTGTTAGCAGGTCAACTCTTTTTGTCTTGGCTAGCTACTGTATCTTGGCTTGGCTAGCTACTGTATCTTGGCTTGGCTAGCTACTGTATCTTGGCTTGGCTAGCTACTGTATCTTGGCTTGGCTAGCTACTGTATCTTGGCTTGGCTAGCTACTGTATCTTGGCTTGGCTAGCTGTTCGAATGATGCTTCTGGACACTGTACCAGATTGTTTTTGTTTCGCCTGACTGTTGGTCCCTGATCTTTTGAAAACACAAATTGAAGAATCACCTGAAGCTTGAGAGGAATGGGAGATGCGGGAGAGGAATGCGGTGCTTAGGCAGAGAGCTCGTAGTGAGGACGACTGGCTACTATTCTGAACTGTGTGCGGTGAGCTTTCTGGCACCCAGAGCAGGGTGCAATACATGGTAAAGGAGGAGAAGTCCAGTAGCTACATGACTCAGGCTGGAAAACAGAGTAGCCCTCTACAAGATTGTCACCGGACTCTTCATCAATCAATCTCCCTGACCAGCTTCCTCTGATCAAGCCATGGTTAACTGTCCTCCTCCATCTTTGGAGGATGCATACACTCAGACTTGGCCTGTACTGGTTGACCTAGCCAACTATAGCTAGGCTACTCATGATAATGGATGGCTTATTTGTTTTGTTTTATTGTTGCTTTTAAGCACTTGGAGATTTGTTATGAAAACCGCTTTCGAAATTGAATACATTATTATACTGCCGAAAAAGGGTACCGATTATGGAAATAGAGAAACCAGTTGTGGACCATCTACCATCTTGTTGAAAGTTGTGGCTTTACGGAGAATGTTTCAAAATGATCCGATGTAAGGTTCATGTCTTGCGGAAACGTTTCCTCAAAAACGTTACGGATGTTACATAGTCTGTCCCAGTCAACCCCCTTATCTTTACAAGATCATGTAGAACATGCAAACAACACTCAAGACACTTCAATTTGCAAGCCACCAACACACACATCGTGAGTTTCCATTCACTCTCTAAATAGACCTCTTTCGTCCCATTCACCCTGTCGCCCCATCGCCCAGAATGATTTCGGTGTCTGCGAGAACGTATTGATTTTCCTGTGAAGTCAGAGACTGCGTGCCAACAGGCGACCTCTACACACAGGAAGTTTTCCTCGTAAACAAAATGTCCTCATAAACCCACTAACAGACCATCTTATTTTACTCCGCGTTTAACACCTTTCCCAACCAGCACCCCAGAACGGGACTTATCCGGTTTTTGTCTGCTTTGTCTGAAAGACTTTAATACATTCAAATGTTTTCACATGCAGAAGATTCTTGTCAGAAGTGCAGGTGTTTTGCATAGTTTCATATTCCAAGCAAATCTGCTTTTGTATTAACAAAGTGACAGGACTTCAGAGGAATAGAAATGAACGTGGGACACGTTTTGTTGATGGTTGACTTTGAAACAAGCTGGTGCCTTCATGGTTGTGCGTGTGTGCGTGCATGCATGCATATGTGTGCGTGAGAGCGTGTGTGTGTGTGTGAGAGAGTGAGCGGGAGACCTCTGCCATTGTTGAGGTTTTACAATGTAAGCCACATCCTGACAACTGGTTTCCAGGGTCTATTTTTAGCTCACAGTGCTCTAATTTTACCCCCTTTTGGGTCGTATTCTGACGGGTGTTCTTATTTAGTGTGTGTTCCCCGGAACGCAGTGTCACCATGGGTCACTTCATTTCCTGTCACATGTCCCCATTGTAGCATTAAAACAGTCACACACACACACACACATTGAGAATGATGCAAGAAACACAAGCTGAGAATATGACAACTGAGAGGAAGGGAATGGGATTTTGTGTTTTTGTTTTTCTGAAATCACAGCAGGTGGCCAACCCAGAGAGATGTCAGAGTGTGAAAGTTCCATTGTTCTATTCAGAACACTTTTCAAAAATGTTGCTCAACTAAAACAAAATAGTAGTGTAAAACAAATTATACGGAGGGCTTTGTAATACTTTCTACAGTGATAACTTCCCTCTGGTTGACAACAGGGCATGTCTTTGTAGAAATGGAAGTGCTGTGAGGAGAAGTAGTGATGGGGGGGAAAGAAATCAATACAGTTAAATATCGCAAAATTTGTTTTGCTACTGTTGGTAGCATTAGCTAGCGCTAGTCAGATGTCGTGACCCAACATTTTTTCAGCACTTTCATTTCCCTGACTGATCAAAACTTGTTTTGTCATGCTCTCTCGTCTCTCTACAGTAGGCATATAGTGAGCAATATGTTTGGTAGGGGTGGGACGATACCAGTATTGCGATATTCGACAGTATCATGGCAAGTAAAGAAAACACAAAGTGGATTTAATGGGATACTTCGGGATTTTACAATGAGGCCCTTTATCTACTTCCCCAGAGTCAGATGAACTCATAGATACCATTTATATGTCTCTGTGTTCAGTATGGAGGAAGTTATACATAGTTTCACGAGCCAATGCTATGCTAGCAAATACCCATAGACTCACAGTCATTACCAAGTTGTTTGTGTCGCCAAGTCATGTGTGTTACTTGGTCATTTTTCAAGTCATCACAAGTCATTTATGTTTTTTATTACATTTTTATTTAACCTTTATTTGACTTGGCAAGTAAATAAGGTATTTCTGTTTTTCCCGCGTCGTAGTGGGAAGAATACACATCATATCATCGCGTGACTCCTTACCTTGGATATGATGGTTATTATATCAATATTTGACCATTAATAAGGCGTTTCCACTGGATTTCTCGCATAATACATTTTGTGACACAAAAAGATCTCAACATGTCGAAAAACAATAATCTGTCGGCATTTATAAAATTGTACAGTACACTGTCGTGATTTTTGTTGTATTGAATGACTTTACTCACATAGCTGTGGGTGGAAACTTAGTTGCTCTAATCGTTTTCCATTAAAATGGGCAAAAATAGCTTTTTAGCAAAAAAAAAATATATTTCTCAAGCAATAATTTTGCTAGGACTGGGAGTGGTCTGATTGAGGATGGGAAAACTGAAAATTACAGGTTTTTGGCAGAGAGGTTTGGAACTCTATGTTATTGGGGTATTAACCAATTTACCGCCTGGTGATGTCACCAGGCAAGCTGAAACCATGCAAACCTGTTGATTAGAAAGTCCTGTGTAAATTGTATTTTCAACCAGCAACAATCAGGAAATAACACTGATCAAAGGTTTTCACACTTTTACATAGTGGTGAGGGAGTTGGATTTGAGACCAGAGCAATGGTTGTTGTCACACTGGCACATAGATGGTATGTAAATGTGGAAATATGCAAATTGCTGTGAGGGAGGACGTCTGCTAAGCAAATAGATTGTATAACCTTTGTAAACACACAATTTAGTTAGGCTTAGCCTTAAATGTTTTTGTCTGCATGACAAGTTGCATGGAAAGTTGCATTTGGTTAATTCTGTGATTTTGGATACATTATTTTGATGATAATGTCAATGATTTACTGAAAGTATTACTTATATATCCTAGGTGTATTCATGACATACAGTGTTTACGGTATGGAACACTCAACAGAAGTTTTGTCCAATCAAGTCTCTTTTCCAGTTAAAAAGTTTGTCCAATCACACACACTTGCCAATAATAGTTTTGCCAAGTAATGTGGGCTTTCTCCCCAGTGGACTCAGCCTGGGCTGTGGTCCAATTAAAAGTCTCCATTAGCTGCCACATTGCCAAGCAGCAACACTATAGCTAATTAAGGTGGCAAGTCTAGTTTCAGTAACAAGATCCTACAACAAAAACAGAAAACCCCTTTCCCTACACAAGCCAGTCTGTTACTCATGATTTGACTGAGAGTGACTGGTAGATATTGTTTGATGTCTTGACTGGATAGATGGATGAACCTTAATTGTTTTGTTGATTCAGTGTTTTATTAACATAATCCATCATGATTGTTTTATGCTTACCATAGTGGTTTGGTCAATTGGGCACTGTTTCAAACCCTGATCAGTCTCTGTGTGTGTATGTGTTGTTTATTGTTCAAAAGCTTATGCCTTACTCATTGTATAGAGTCGAATGCGGTTCTAAGAAAGATTGTCTTATTCTCTCCATCCCAGCTGGTTTGTCACTCTCTCCTGAGTGTAGGGGCTGTGAACATAGAGTCGAGTCCATGTGTACACTACATTGTCAGCTGTATGTATGTTTTCAGCCGTGCATGTCTACAATCGTGGCAAAAAGTCTGCTGCCTCAGTTTGTATGATGGCAATTTGCATATACTCCAGAATGTTATGAATAGTGATCAGATGAATTGCAATTAATTGCAAAGTCCCTCTTTGCCATGCAAATGAACTGAATCCCCCCAAAACATTTCCACTGTATTTCAGCCCTGCCACAAAAGGACCAGCTGACACCATGTCAGTGATTCTCTCGTTAACACAGGTGTGAGTGTTGACGAGGACAAAGCTGGAGATCACTCTGTCATGCTGTTGGAGTTTGAATAACAGATTGGAAGCTTCAAAAGGAGGGTGGTGCTTGGAGTCATTGTAAGGGTTTTCTTTAGGGGAAGTAGAAGAGGACCAAAACGCAGCGTGGTGGTTATTCATGTTTTTTAATAAAGACACTAGACATGAATAAACTAACAAAACAATAAACGTGGAAAACCAAAAACAGCCCTGTCTGGTGCAAAACACAGAGACAGGAACAATCACCCACAAAACCCAACACAAAACAGGCTACCTAAATATGGTTCCCAATCAGAGACAATGACTAACACCTGCCTCTGATTGAGAACCATATCAGGCCAAACATAGAAATAGACAAACCAGACACACAACAGAATGCCCACCCAGCTCACGTCCTGACCAACACTAAAACAAGGAAAACACATACGAACGATGGTCAGAACGTGACAGTCATTGTTCTTCCTCTGTCAACCATTGTTAGTTTTGTCCAATCAAGTCTCAGTTTTGTCCAATCAAGTCTCTTTTCCAGTTAAAAAGTTTCTGTCCAATCACACACACTTGCCAATAATAGTTTTGCCAAGTAATGTGGGCTTTGTCCCCAGTGGACTCAGCCTGGGCTGTGGTCAAATTAAAAGTCTCCATTAGCTGCCACATTGCCAAGCAATAACACTATAGCTAACTAAGGTGGCAAGTCTAGTCTCCACTACCTGCAAGGAAACACGTGCCGTCATCATTGCTTTGCACAAGAAGTGCTTTACAGGCAAGGATATTTCTGCCAGTATGATTGCACTTCAATCAACCATTTATCGGATCATCAAGAACTTCAAGGAGAGCAGTTCAATTGTTGTGAAGAAGGCTTCAGGGCGCCCAAGAAAGTCCAGCAAGCGCCAGGGCCGTCTCCTAAAGTTGATTCAGCTGCGGGATCGGGGCACCATCAGTACAGAGCTTGCTCAGGAAAGGCAGCAGGCAGGTGTGAGTGCATTTGCACGCACAGTGAGGCAAAGACTTTTGTAGGATGGCCTGGTGTCTTGAAGGGCAGCAAAGAAGCCACTTGTCTCCAGGAAAAACATCAGGGACAGACTGATATTCTGCAAAAGGTACAGGGATTGGACTGCTGAGGACAAGGGTAATGTCATTTTCTCTGATGAATCCCCTTTCCGATTGTTTGGGGCATCCGGAAAAAAGCTTGTCCGGAGAAGACGAGGTGAGCGCTACCATCAGTCCTGTGTCATGCCAACAGTAAAGCATCCTGAGACCATTCATGTGTGGGGTTGCTTCTCAGCCAAGGGAGTGGCCTCACTCACAATTTTACCTAAGAACACAGCCATGAATAAAGAATGGTACCAACACATCCTCCGAGAGCAACTTATCCCAACCATCCAGGAACAGTTTGGTGATGAACAATGCCTTCTCCAGCATGATGGAGCACCTTGCCATAAGGCAAAAGTGATAACTAAGTGGCTCGGGGAACAAAGCATCGATATTTTGGGTCCATGGCCAGGAAACTCCCCAGACCTTAATCCCATTGAGAACTTGTGGTCAATCCTCAAGAGGCGGGTGGACAAACAAAAACCCACAAATTCTGACGAACTCCAAGCATTGACTATGCAAGAATGGGCTGCCATCAGTCAAGATGTGGCCCAGAAATTAATTGACAGCATGCCAGGGCGGATTGCAGAGGTCTTGAAAAAAAGGGTCAACTCTGCAAATATTGAGTCTTTGCATCAACTTCATGTAATTGTCAATAAAAGCCTTTGACACTTATGAAATGCTTGTAATTATACTTCAGTATTCCATAGTAACATCTGACAAAAATATCTAAAGACACTGAAGCAGCAAACCTTGTGGAAATTAATATTTGTCATTCTCAAAACTTTTGGCCATGACTGTACTCACAGTCTTGTATAGTGTGTGTGTGCACGTTTTTGTGTGTTTATAGCCTAAGCGTAGGCATGCTTTCTTGAGTATGTGTGTTCCATTAGAGTGTATGCAGAGTGTGTCGCTCGCACAGACAGATTGGCACGGACCTAGCCTCACACTGTCCTTTTGAAAGGGAAACACGATTCTGATAGACTCATTTGCTGGGGGATTCTCTGGCGCAGAAATGAAAACAGTGTGGCATCTTGGCACGTGAGTGGAATAGCAATGGCATACCAGACAGTAAAATGGTGACACCATTCAGGGATTATAGATTTCACCTGGATTCACCTGATCAGTCTGTCATGGAAAGAGCATGTCATGTTTTGTTCACATCATTCACAGTGTACACCTGTCAATGTCTTGCCAAATGGATGTTCATAAATGTGATTAATACACACGGCTCCACGCCAGCGACCTTTTAACTTGAGTTTGACCTTTTTAACATTTGAACTTTGAACTCTCTCTCTTCCTTCAGACCCCTGTCTGACGGTGATGCCGCCATGCATGGGCGACGCAGACCGTTTCAGCCTGGAGGCCCTCCGGGTCATCCACAAACAGCTGGACGACGACAATGACGGGGGGATTGAGGTCAACGAGAGTGTAGAGGTGCGTGATACAAATACAGCATTAGTCTATGTATGTGTAATGATCTGGTCATGTCTGTTACCTGGTCATTTCTGTCACCAAGTTGTTTGTGTCACCAAATCATGTGTGTTACTTGGTCATTTTTCAAGTCATCACTGTTAGCTGGTCATCACTGTAAGCTGGTCATCACTGTTAGCTGTTCATTTCTGTTACCTGGTCATTTCCGTTACAAAGTTATTTCTGTTTCTGATAGTTTTCTTTCGAGTGGGCATTGTTAAGGTGGAATGCTTTGTGGCTTTTGGGTTGAATTGCACTGGGCCTTAGCCTCATAAACAACCCCATAAATTCATGGTAAAATGTTTGCAAGCCAATAATCAGCTTAGGAAGCTAGTGGGGAGATAGTGGAGAGAAGGGAGGGAAAGAGAATAAATAAGTAAGAGAGAGAATGAGAATATGGTAGGCCTTTCTCAGTGTGTTTGACAGTAATACCTGACCTGCTCTGACCTGTGCCCTCTCATAATCAATTTAGTTTAAACGCCGAATGTAACCATTTTAAATCAGTAAAAAATAATTTATTGGTTACAATTAAGTACCTCACAAGCTAGGTTTCCATCCAATTGGCGACAGATTGTCATGTGAATATTCTGACTTTTATGGTGTTAGTTTCATCAAATGGGCCTTTAATAAAAAACACTAAGGGCTTTGGTCAGATTCTCTCTCTCTGTATATATATGTGTGTGTGTGTGTGTGTGTGTCAAATCAAATTTATTTGTCACATACACATGGTTAGCAGATGTTAATGCAAGTGTGGCGAAATGCGTGTGTGTGTGTGTGTGTCAGGAGTAATTTTGAACTCGCAGAGCTGCAGTGGTGTGAGAAACTGTTATACCGTCGCCCTTGGCCTGGGGGGCATCTCAGAAGAGCAGGGGGGCGGCCATTTATGGAACCTTTTAAGGCCCCTAAGAGCAGAGATGTTGGAGCTGGCCCCCGTCCGAGGAGGTGTGTGTGTGTGAGTGAAAGAGAATCAGAGTATGCGTGTACATTTGTGTGTGCTTGCGTGTATATGTACACATACATTTATTGTGTGTGTGTACACATTTGTGTTTGTGTGTCCATGCATGTGTGTGACGGGGGATGACGGAGCAAGGTTTTGACCTTCGACTTTATAAGGGCAAAGAGGAGTCCCCCTTGTTTTTGGCGGCGGGGGTCACCAGAATGATTTAGGAGCTCCTCTCTTCTGGAGTGCAAGAAGGCAAAGCGTTGCTCATTTTTCCAAGCCTTGAGCTGTCCTTAGATCAGATTTGAAGCCCGTAAGAGGACTGTTGTAGCTGATCCTAGATCAGAACCCAGGAGAAACTGGACCCTGGAGTATGTGACTATTCCCTGGGACATGTATGTGACTGTATGTATGACTGTATGTATGTGACTGTCCCTGCTCTTTTCTCTTCTATCATGCTGTATCAAGAGCATAAGTCTTTGAAAGTTCATGGATTTATATAGACCCTTTCCCAGAACTTGTTTAGCAAAATTAGTTTGCTTCTTTCGTTATTGAAGAAATTAAATGATTAAATGCCTTAATCATTATTTAATGCCTTTTGGGGATTTTGTCAGGAAAGTGTTCAATTTACTTACATTTTTTTAATGGAACAAGTTTGTTTTTGATTAAATTGAGTCTGTTTTTAATTAAGTGTGACGAGAATAGTACATGTGTGACCTCAGAGTTAAACCTCTTTATGACTCATTGGTTACTGTCATGACTGTAACCTCCATCCCTCTTCCTGGCAGTGGTGAGGTAACAGGGGTGACAGTGACGGGGGTGAGGATGGTGGCAGGTGAGATGATGATGGTTGGGAAAAGGAGGTCAATTTGGGGATGTCCTCACCCCCTAAAACCCACATCTGGCCCAGGAAACCTTACAACCCCCAAACCCCCTTGTTGGGCTACTGTCTACAAATGCCTGTTTGTCTGAGGAAGAGTTGGGCCTCAGTCAGCAAAGTTATATTCAGGTATTTTATTGACTCTTGATTATATTTGTAATTTTGCACGCACTCTCAGATACAAACACACACATGCGCAAGCACACAAGTGCACACACAGGGGGGCACAATTTATTGAAGGAAGGACAGCTTGGCGAGAAGCTGACTTGTAGCATTGATCACAACTAGAGGATCCCTGGCTAGACATTCAGACCTCCTAAAAAAACACACACACACCGCTAACACACTGCTCCCACCCCACCCTCTCCCCCCCTGCCTCACCCAGTTCTTCAACACACACTCAGGGTCTAAAAAGCCCCCCCCTCTTCTTTGCCTTCAAGGTTTTTTGGAAAGTAACTCACTCATTTCACCTTGGTACTATACAATAAGAACAGAGTTGCTAAGCTGTGGTGTCTCTGTGTGTAAAACCTTAATAAACAGACGAGGTCTTAAGAATAGAGTATAACATAACAATATAAAGCAGAAAATACAGTTTTAATGATCATCATATACACGGGCTTTGATTACCACAGCATGTCTTCAGTGGGGTTTACACCTTCTCACCCACAACTCCCTTTGCATATGGTGGATTAGAATATGGAGAGAAGGAGGGGAGGCGGAGGTGTTTAGTAGTATGCTGAGGCCTGTTGCAGAGGTGAGGTCGGTCGGTCGCCAGGGACGGCAGCTGCAAAAACAGAATTCACGTCACACTGTAAGGGGGGTTGCGTGTGCGAGTGTGTGCATGCGTGCCTTGAAAGGTTCTAGGAGATAGTATCTAGGAGATAGTATTTAAGACAGTATTTAAGTGTCCCAGTAGATTGGCTACTTGTGAAGTGAGGGAAGCGCTCCCCGATCCGAAGACAGCCCAAGCATTTTACCCCCGTCAGTTGGAATCGGATCCGAAGGTCCAGGCGATGTCTTCTTTGAGACCACTGCAGATCTCTGTGTATGTGCGCTCGCATGTGTATGTAATGCGTGCTAGTGTGTGTGTAAGCCCATATCCCTTTGAAGAAATGTCTCTCATTATCTGGAGATGTCTGAACACAAGTAGTTGAACACAAGATACAGATAGTCAGTGACCCTATATATAGTATAGTAGTACCAATCAAAAGTCTGGACACACCTACTCATTCAAGGGTTTTTCTTTATTTTGACTATTTTCTACATTGCAGAATAACATTGAAGACATCAAAACTATAACACATATGGAAACATGTAGTAATCAAAAAAGTGTTAAACAAATCAATATATTTTAAATTATTCAAAGTAGCCACCCTTTGCCTTGCTGACAGCTTTGCACACTCTTGGCATTCTCTTAACCAGCTTCATGAGGTAGTCACCTGGAACGCTTTTCTTTCACTCTGCGCGGTCCAACTCATCCCAAACCATCTCAATTGGGTTGAGGTCAGGTGATTGTGGAGGCCAGGTCATCTGATGCAGCACCCCATCACTCTCCTTCTTGGTCAAATAGCCCTTACACAGCCTGGAGGTGTGATTTGGTTAATCGTCCTGTTGAAAAACAAATGATAGTCCCACTAAGCGCAAACCAGATGGGATGGCGTATTGCTGCAGAATGCTGTGGTAGCCATGCTGGTTAAGTGTGCCTTGAATTCTAAATGAATAACTGTCAGTGTCACCAGGAAAGCACCATCACACCTCCTCCTCCATGCTTCACGGTGGAAACCACACATGCGAATATCATCCGTTCACCTACTCTGCGTCTCACAAAGACATAGCATTTGGAACCAAAAATCTCAAATTTGGACTCATCAGACCAAAGGACTGATCTCCACTGTTCTAATATCCATTGCTCGTGTTTCTTGGCCCAAGCAAGTCTCTTCTTCTTATTGGTGTCCTTTAGTAGTGGTTTCTTTGCAGCAATTTGACCATGAAGGCTGGATTCCCAGAGTCTCCTCTGAACATTTGATGCTGAGATGTGTCTGTTACTTGAACTCTGTGAAGCATTTATTTTGGCTGCAATTTCTGAGTCTGGTAACTCTAATGAATTTATCATCTGCAGCAGAGGTAACTCTGGGTCTTTCTTTCCTGTGGCGGTCCTCATGTGAGCCAGTTTCATCATAGAGCTTGATGGTTTTTGCGACTGCACTTGAAGGGACTTTCAAAGTTCCCGAATGACTGACCTTCATGTCTTAAAGTAATGAAGAACTGTCATTTCTCTTTGCTTATTTGATATTTTCTTGCCATAATATGGACTTGGTATTTCACAAAATAGGGCTATCTTCTGTATACCACCACTACCTTGTCATAACCCAACTGATTGACTCAAACGCATTAATTTGTGGAATTTCTTTCCTTCTTAACTTTTAACAAGGCACATCTATTTATTGAAATGCATTCCAGGTGACTACCTCATGAAGCTGATTGAGAGAATGCCAGAGTGTGCAAAGCTTGTCATCAAGGCAAAGGGTGGCTCCTTTGAAGAATCTCACATTTAAAATATATTTTGATTTGTTTTTCGGGGGGTTATTACATGATTCCATGTGTTATTTCATAGTTTTGATGTCTTCACTATCATTATACAATGTAGAAAATAGTCAAAATAAAGAAAAACCCTTGAATGAGAAGGTGTGTTCAAACTTTTGAATTGTGCGGATTTTTTTTTTCTTCAAAATTTTTAAATATCAGATCCTAATGAATGAATCTATTATTTCAAAACCCATTTAGTACTCTAAGGTTGTTATAGTGTAAAAAGGGGGTTTCAGTTATAATTCTGAATGACTTGGTGAAGAGAAATATTACGATATTGGCAAACTTTTCAATTTCAAGACATGATTGAGTTTATAATAATTGGTTGTCTTCTGTCATGGTGACTGACAGACTGAACGACATGGACTGAGTCAAAAACAGAGCGAGACAGAGAGGGGGGGGATCTGCGATCGTAAAACAGATGGAGTATGATGGAGCGAGGGAAAGAGATGAGGAGAGATGGATGGATAGAGTGAAGAAGAGTGTGTGATGGATGGAGCGAGAAATGGATAGAGACAGACAGTTGTATAACAAGATTCTGTAGATACTGTATCAGTAGTGAGTTACAGTAAGTTGTTAGAAAGGGCAGGAGAGGCTCATGGGAAGACTCAATCGACCAATCTGGAATCTACCTCTGAAAACAAGCTCTTTGTGTGTGTGTGTGTGTGTGTGTGTGTGTGTGTATTTACCTTTCTGTCCATGTGAGATGATCATTTCCTGGTCATATGTCCGGTGACTTAGCTACCAAATTACCTATTTAAAAAAAAAGACAATTGTATAACATCAATAGCAAACAAATGGAAGTTGTGCAATTGATCAATGTGTTCGTTAACAAATAAGCGTCCACTTATGACATTTATCAATGTGTTTGCGAGGAAAAACACTTCAACTGAACTGGGTCAACAGTATTGTTTGTTGTAGCTCAGACACACCGATAGGATTGTCAAACGTTTGCCTGCCGACAGTACTTATCACTTCTGAACACAGTTGTTGAGTCATTCTATGTGGTGTTCACACAGCAAAGACCTTGAAGTCGTCAGCCAGTCAGCCTTGTTAAAATACTCCAAACCAGGAGTTGTCAGTAGCTTTGTTTGGCAATGCATGTCTGTGTATCTGTTGTAATCTTGTAGTACAAATGTTTCCCCAGTTTTATTGAATTATCATGTTGATTTGTTAATTGTTTGTTCTCATCCCAACATTTGCTAGCTAGCTAACTAATAAGCTAGTGCACATTTTCAAAACGACTGGAGAAAAAAAATCCTTCAAGCACAAAACTCCTTAGCTGGACGTAAAAGACTCTAGAATTTAAATTTTATTGTGGAGCTTTATTGTTTTAGTTACAACAATTATAATGTCAATGGTGTATTAGACTGGAAAGATGTGCTCTATTTTTTTTTCCTTTTTCTTGTCACTCCCACATGTGGAGGTTCGTGATCTCTGATTGGGTCAAAGTCATGTTGTTGGCCACTGCCAAACATTGTGATTCTACTAGTAGAAACAGCAGGTTTTTCGGTACCAGTTCGGTACACAGCATCTATGTATTTTGTTCTAGCAAGAGAAGGAACGACTTCCTACTGTGATAACTACCTATAGGCAGTCAGATTCTCTGTGTGTTTCATGATTTAGCAAACACACGTTCAATTATGAACTTTGTCAATGTGTTTGTTTGCAAACAAACTCCCAACATTGTTAATATGTTTGTATATGAATAGTCTCATGCATGCAAGCAGGCACTTCTTAACCAACAGCCTGTGGTTAACAAGGTTAGAAAATGAGACACTGCATCACAGTGCTAAAGGCGTCACCACAGACCTAGGTTCGATCCCAGGCTGTATCACAACCGCTCATATTCGGGAGTCCCATAGGACGGCACACAATTGGCCCAGCGTCATCCGGGTTAGGGGAGGGTTTGGCCTGGGGGGCTTTACTTGGCTCATTACGCTCTAGCGAGTCCTTGTGGTGGGCTGGGCACCTGCAAGCTGACCTCGATTGTCAGTTGAATGGTGTTTCCTCCTAAACATTGTGGCTGGCTTCCGGGTTTGGCGGGTAATGTTTCGGAGGATACATGACTCGACCTTTGCCTCCCGAGCCCGTTGGGGAGTTTCATTGATGAGACAAGATTGAAATTGGGATTGAAATGTATAATGGGCAAAAAAATCCTATTGCGATTTTTATATCTATATATATATATATTTTTTTTTTTTTTGTACCAAACATTGTGATTTTACTTACGATTATATATCAAAACTGTTGGAATCATAAAATTAGAATGATCATTATATTTCTATGGTTGGAATACAGTGGGCATTTGGAATGGAGTTTTGTTTGGCATGACAACGAATGAAAAAGTAATGGAGGAGATGGTTGTGACAGAGTAGGAACCAAAGTTTGTAGAACCCTTTTGGATTCCATGTAGAACCCTCTGTGGAAACATGAATGTGTTCTTTCTTCCTAGCACATTAAATATTGCTAGTATATTCCAGTAACTTATCTCAACACACAGCAAGACCACAAGATATAACAGAAATGAATTACATAGACAGTCCAACCCACACAACCCACACAGAGAACCACATTGAGCTATTCCTCCAAGATAACATTTATGGTTAACAACCACATTATGTGGCCTATATCTAGCCTTTTTGTTATGGTTGATTGGCCTATAACTGGCCAATGCAAAAGCGTATGTCCACATTTCTGTTTATTTTGTATGTGTGTGTCATGTGTTCTGTTGGTGGTGATTATCACTATATGCAATTCCCCACTGCCTTACTGCATTCAATTAGTTTCATAGTTGCTACTAATACTCAGTATTGCTTTGATCACTTGTAGCAGACCTGTCTCTAATCATTCATATCAGACCGGTCTCTCTGCGAACTGATTCTAGATCAGCTGTCTCTTGCAGCAATAGACCTGTCTTAAGTCATTCAAACCATATCTCTCTGCCTCTGCTCCATCTCTCTCTCTCTCTCTCTCTGACTCTCCCCCTCTGCCTCCCCCTCTCTCAGTGTGTGTGTGTGTGTGTGTGTGTATGTACAAAACCCCTAAAAAAGAAGAAAAGAGTGAATGAATGTGTGTTGTGGAGCTTGCCCTGTGGGGCTCCGTACTGTATTGGGGGAGTTAGGACGATTCTAAGGGCCTGTGACTAAGAAAGTATTATTTTTATTTTTTATTTTTTTTAAACATCCAGAGAGCCCCCCCCCCTCTATTTCCATTAAATGGTTTGGTCCTGCCCCCTAACCAGGCGGGAACAGTACTAGCTAACAGTGAAATGCGAGTGAGGAGTGCCGGTGGAGCAGCATGTCTCAGCTTCCTAAAGAAAAATCTGGCTTCCAAAAACGGAAAGAAAGAAAAGAATGACAGGAGAGGGAAAAGAATACTGTCACCCAATTTTTCACAAAGGAAGGTGGGCGTAGTTCGTGAGAGGTGGAAATGAACCTGTTAGCCTACAGTGAAATAGGCTACTTTTGCTCGCCTAACATTAGTTACTTAATATCTTCACAGAAAATTGAGTGTTTACATTTCGCTTATCTTTTAGCAAACATTTAATCAATGCAGGCAAACTTTTAGCAAGCTATTCATACTAAATCAGTTGTTCCTGCCCCTGCCTGGTGCCAGGCCCAACAGATACAGCTTCAGCCTCAGCAGCCCGGTCTCCCCATAACCCTAAACCAGCCCTACTCCCAACTGAAGGACATGAGAAGCATTGTCCTGAATGACATGTCAGTTGGCATAATTGCAGTTACTGCAATGCATTGAGGACAGGAATGTGATTCTCCAGTCAGGAAAAATCTCACTCGACACAGAAGGCAGCCAATATCAGAGCCTTGAAGGAAGAGATGCAGGCTCTTAGAGATGGATGGGAGTCTCTCCTGTCTGAGGCAACACTGATTGCTATGCAAATGGATGTTGCACCTCAATTTAGCAAGGAACACAGCCGCCAGAGGAAAAGGAAGAGATCCCATGATGAGATCTCTCAAGACGAGATGGCTCAGGACAGTGCAGCAACGGTGTTTTGGAACACAGTGTTTTTTTTTTTTTTTTACTTCTATGGACATCATCATAAGTGACTTGGCCACTAGGTTCCACACCACTGCAAAAAATTGTAGAATCATTTCCTGCTGTTCTGAAAGTTGGGCAGATTAGTGAGGATGAAGTCCCTTCTGTGTGCCAATCACTGATCATGAAGTATTCCAGAGATCTGACACCTGAGTTTCAAAATGAAGTAGGACACCTGAACACCCATCCCCTCTTGGTATTCTGAATACAACTTGTAAGATGCAGCTGCAAAGCATTTTTGGAGAAGTGTTACGTATATTTACGTATATTTTGCACACTGCCTGTGACTGTTGCTGGTGGCGAGAGAGCTTCCAGTAAGCTAAAACTGATTTTTAAAAATGTTTATTAAAAAAAAAATATTGAGGTCCTCTATGTCCCAGGACAGGCTTTGCAGTCTTGCCATGCTGTCCATTGAAAGTCAGTTAGATGGAAAGCTGGACAAAGACTTGAACAGTGACTTTGCTAGCAAGAAGGCTCGGCGCTGGGCTCTTGGTGAGTAAGGCTGAGCAAGGGCCAGTGATGACTGTTAAATGGCATGGCTATGGATATTGGATCACTACACACATGATGGAACAAGATATATCTGGCTGGATTGTGCACAACAAATGTTATGGCAATCAAGACACAGAGTGGAAGAAACCTGTTGATTTGGTGACCACTTGACCTTTCCTCTAGCACCACCATCAGGCCTTTTCATTTCCATTTTGTTTTCAATTTTCCATTTCCACTTTTTTACAGCTGCTTATTTTCTAGTTGGTATGTATACTTAGTTAAAAAAAATCTGCTGCTGTTTTTACTATTTTGTTTGTTATATCATTCTACCGATGATAATGTTACTTTATTTTAATTGAAGATGTTAATGTACATTTCAGTTTTATTTATTTTAAGTTAACATTTAATGAATAAGAGAATTTTCCATTCAAGAATTATACCATTAAAATGACATTTAGACTGTAAAAGATGGCCTTTAGCACATTTCTTATAGAGGGTATCGAACAGTCTGGCATCAAATAGTGAATTCCACTGTTTGCATGCATGTCTGCGCAGTGTTATATTATCATAGCTCTCACACACACACAGCTCACTATCGTACAGTAAATATTGGACTACAAGAGAGTTGCAAACCTGCAAAGGTATTAAAGCTTTGAATGGGTCGATTGGGTTCTAGAGGTGTGTGGTTACAGCATTGCGCAGGGTTGGTGTGGCCTGTGGTAGTGGGGCCCAATGTGATATCTTTTCATGGGGCCCAAAACCCCCTGGCGGCTCCCCTGGGGCCGAGACTGGATCTCTGGGTCCAGACTTCTCAAACATCATTGTCACAACAACAACACCCGTAGCCTGACCATAGAAAGACAACGACTAGATCTCACATCACACTGAAAGTCATGTCTGGTGTTGTTCAGGGTTCTCTGCAATGTCATAACTTCCATCCTGTATTTAGTTCATGTTAACTGCTTCAATTTGATTGAAGTCTATAACGACACAATGCTATATATATACTGCATGGGATAACCAGGAATAATACTGAAATGTGTTTTTCTTCTTGCAGTTTATTAGAGAAGACATGAAGCAACAGCAAACCAACAAACACAGTAACCTGCACAGGGAAGACCAACACATCACCGTAGAGGAGCTGTGGAAGGGCTGGAAAACCTCTGAAGGTAGGAGATAGATGGAACGGAGAGAAGGATGGAGGGTGGGTGAGAAAGAGGAAGGGAGAGAGCAAGAATTGGAGGGAAGTACTGGAGGGATTGGGAATACTGGAGGGAGGTAGGGAAGAGACATTTGTAAATGATAGGACATTGTGTAACTGACATTTTCTCTCAATTCCATTTGCTTTATTGGCTTGACTTAACAATGTACACATTGCCAAAGCGTACTTGAGATTTACAATATCAACATACAGTGCCAGTCCAAAAAGTTTGGACACACCTACTCATTCAACGTCTTTCATTCAACGTTTTCTACATTGCAGATTTAAAATATATCTTCAGTATTACTCTATAATGTAGAAAATAGGTAAAAAATAAAGAAAAACCCTGGATGAGTACGTGTCCAAACTTTTGACTGGTACTGTAATTAAAATAATAATAATTAATATTGTCAAAGGGACAACAGTAACAACAATAACCCAAGGGCCAAAATAACCATACATTGAACAACAACAATGGCATAGAGCACGTGTGCAGGTTTGTTGGTCTGTAAGACACTGTCCCTCGTTTTATGGAAGGCAGAAATATAGTGCCTTGCCAACCGACAGCTCTCTGCGTCCTCCCCAAACAGGATGGGTAGCCTACTCTCACCAGAGAGTTCTTTGAAACTTTGAATAAGGGTTTCAAATTTGGGGAAATGACACTCTCTTTGTTTTTTAAAAACATTTTGCTCTCGCTCTTTCTGTAGTTCACAACTGGACGACGGATGACACAGTCCAGTGGCTTAAGGAGTCGGTGGAGCTGCCTCAGTATGAGAGGAACTTCAGAGACTTCCGGTTCAACGGAAACACTCTGCCTCGGTGAGTACATTATCACACCACATCTCAGTATACCCGCCCGAAAAATGAGTTGTGGTTCGAGGACAACACTAACATTTTACCAAGGCAGAGACAAGTGGCCCAGATCGAGACGCATGGGTACAGCAGTGGACGCATCAATTCAGGCTACACATTCTACTGAGCCATTTACTTTATGTTCATATTCTTATATTTTATTATTTCTTATTGTTGTTGCATTGTCGAGAAGGAACCCGCAAGTAAGCGTTTAGTTGGCCGATGTATACCATGTGTATGTCTCCCTTACATATGACTAATAAAATGAGAAACGTGTACAGTAGTGGTCCTAATGACAATCGCAGAATGTCATAACCCTTTTATAGTCTTTAACAGATGTCTCTCTACGTTAATCAAATTGTGGGTGCACTGTTATTTTGTGAGTGTACAAATGTGAGTGGGTAGCCAACAGGATCGCCTTTTCAAAGTGATTTTTTTTTGACACTCCGTTGAAAACATCGACTGGTTGTGTTTGTCATGTGAAAAGGTAATACATGAGAAAAGTTATATGACAAATATTTACTATGTTTACTAGGCCCATGGAGATCATACAAAATTAATAGGAATTCTATGGTTAGAACCACCCCCAAAAATTGTGTGCACAATGCTACTCAGACCAATGCTGCCCACTGCTGGATATGTGAGGTAGTGCAGGTGGAATGGGAAAGAAACTACCCAAACGTGACACAGAGACACACACATATGCACAAAGGCACGCACACACACCATGTACCCACTTCGACCGACACAAAACCTCCCTACCCATGTAGTTACATTAGTGCAATTTAGTGAACTTACACCCCAGTTTTTATCATGACCCCGATATCAGCAGGCAATTATGTTAGTCTATATGTGACACCTTGATATAACTTGAAACCGCCTCTTTAGATGTCATCAATAAGAGTTAGAGCAGTTATATTAGAAGCTCGTTAGGTTTGTGATTCACTGAATACCGGACGTACACTACCTTTCAAATGTTTGAGGTCACTTAGAAATGTCCTTGTTTTCCATGAGAACATACATAAAATGAAAAGGAAATATAGTCAAGACGTTGACAAGGTTATAAATAATTGTGTTCTTCAAACTTTTGCTTTCGTCAAAGAACCCTCCATTTGCAGCAATTACAGCCTTGCAGACCTTTGGTATTCTAGTTGTCAATTTGTTGAGGTAATCTGAAGAGATTTCACTCCATGCTTCCTGAAGCACCTCCCACCAGTTGGATTGGCTTGATGGGCACTTTGTACGTACCATACGGTCAAGCTGCTCCCACAACAGCTCAATAGGGTTGAGATCCGGTGACTGTTCTGGCCACTCCATTATAGACAGAATACCAGCTGACTGCTTCTTCCCTAAATAGTTATTGCATAGTTTGGAGCTATGCTTTGGGTCATTGTCCTGTTGTAGGAGGAATTAGCTCCAATTAAGCACCGTCCACAGGGTATGGCCTTCCTTCTTCAAGATCCCTTTTACCCTGTACACATCTCCCACTTTACCACCAAAGCACCCCCGGACCATCACATTGCCTCCACCATGCTTGACAGATGGCGTCAAGCACTCCTCCAGCATTTTTTCATTTCATTTTTTCTGTCTCTCACAAATGTTCTTCTTTGTAATCCGAACACCTCAAACTTAGATTCGTCTGTCCATAACCCTTTTTTCATCCTCTAGCCAGTGTCTGTGATCATTTGTCCATATTAATCTTTTAGTTTTATTAGCCAGTCTGAGATATGGCTTTTTCTTTGTAACTCTGCCTAGAAGGCCAGCATCCCGGAGTCGCCTCTTCACTGTTGACGTTGAGACTGGTGTTTTGCAGGTACTATTTAATGCAGCTGCCAGTTGAGGATTTGTGAGGCATCTGTTTCTCAAACGAGACACTAATGTACTTGTCCTCTTGCTCAATTGTGCACTGGGGCCTCCCACTCCTCTTTCTATTCTGGTTAGAGACAGTTTGTGCTGTTCTGTGAAGGGAGTAGTACAGTGTTGTGCGAGATCTTCAGTTTCTTGGCAATTTCTCGCATGGAATAGCCTTCATTTCTCAGAACAAGAATAGACTGACGAGTTTCAGAAGATAGTTCTTTGTTTCTGGCCATTTTGAGCCTGTAATCAAACCCACAAATGCTGATGCTCCAGATACTCAACTGGTCTAAAGTAGGCCAGTTTTTTGTTTCTTTAATCAGAACAACAGTTTTCAGCTGTGCTAACATAATTGCAAAAGGGTTTTCTAATGATCAATTAGCCTTTTTAAAATGATAAACTTGGATTAGCTAACGCAACGCGTGCCATTGGAACACAGGGGTTGCTGATAATGGGTCTCTGTACGCCTATGTAGTTATTCCATAAGAAAATCTGCCATTTCCAGCTACAATAGTCATTTACAACATTAACAATGTCTACACTTTATTTCTGATCAATTTGATGTTATTTTAATGGACAAAAACAAGGACATTTCTAAGTGACCCCAAACTTTTGAACGGTAGTGTATGTGTGGAGTACATGGAAGGAATAGAGTGGGAAGGGGGATAGAGGAGGGTGGAAGGGAGTTGAGGGGGATGGAGGGATCTCTAGGGTGTCAGGGGTGTTGTTTCCCCCCCTTACCCACGGGCGCTGACTCATGAAACGATGTCACAGCAGTGGATCAGGTGTCTCTGGCTGCCATGTTGTCTGATCCAGTTTAAGATGGTGGTGGTGGCACGAGTACACAGGCACATTCAGACACACACACACACACACACACACCGTATACCCACTTCAACTGACACAAAATCTCCCTACCCATGTAGTCACATTAGTGCAATTTAGTGTACTTACACCCCAGTTTTTATCATGACCCTGAAGTCAGCAGGAGATTTTGTTATATAAGGTGTCATCTATTGACTTTAACTTGAAACCACCTGTTTAGTTGTCATCAATAAGAGTTAGAGCGGTTATATTAGAAGCTCTTTAGGATTGAGATTTACTGCCAGTGGGACGTATGTATAGAATGAGTACATGGAAAGAATAGAGTGGGAGGGGGATAGATGAGGTTGGAAGGGAGTTGAGGGGGATGGTGGGGGTGTATAGGGGGTCAGGGGTGTTGTGTTTCTCCCCCCCCACCCCCCACCCCCATCCGTACCCGTGGGCACGGACTCATGAAACGATGTCACAGCAGTGGATCAGGTGTCGCTGACTGCCATGTTGTCTGATCCAGTTTAAGATGGTGGTGGTGGCACAAGTACACAGGCACGTTCAGACACACACACTCACACGCAGACACACCAACGCCCATTTAACACATGAGACGAGATACAGAAACACACACACGTTTTCTTACTTGGCCATGTATGCATGGTTGAACAAGTTCTTAAACAAAGAGTATAGTTATTGTGAAAATATTTCCAACCCTTTACCAATCCATTCTTTTTCTCTCTATTTCAGATTAGCGGCAAACGAACCGTCGTTTATGTCTGGTCAGCTAAAGATATTAGACCAGCGGCACAAACAGAAACTAAATCTAAAAGCACTAGATGCTGTGCTCTTCGGCCCTCCCTTACGTAAGTATTTGTATTTGTATTTATTCTGGATCCCCATTTAGCTGCTGCCAAAGCAGCAGCTACTCTCCCTGGGGTCCGGCAAAATTAAGGCCGTTTATACCATTTGAAAACGTTACAACACATTCACAGATTTCACAACACACTGTGTGCCCTCAGGCCCCTACTCCACCACTACCACATATCTACAGTACTAAGTGTGTGTGTGTGTGTGTGTGCCAATGTTGTTGTTGCTTCACAGTCCCTGCTGTTCTATAAGGTGTTTTTGAAACGTTTTTTTTTTTTTAAATCAAATTTTACTGCTTGAGATGTTATAACCATGTATTGCTACCACTGTATCATCAAAGGTATTATCTAAGTGAGTTTCAGAGATAGTCAGAATAATGTTGTCATCTGTTACAAGCAAGTTATTGACTTCATGGACCTTGTTGCTTAGGCTACATATGTTAATATGGGCTATTTTTAGGACTTTTCTGGGTTGCTTGATTGATAAGCTTCCCAGTAAAGCATTAAAAACAGAGGTAGACTTACTCATGTTATTTACATTGGAGCTGATAGTGCAGGGGAACTGCATAAAGTGGTCTTCCTACTATTGAACACCGCCTCAGTGCTAACAGTGTAACTCTGGTTTTTAGGCTCATGATAACTGCTTACAATAGTTGTAGGATAAACCGACGTATTCGGTGCAATTAGGGGTCAATTAAATCAATTAAATGACTTGCATTGTATTTGCCACGGCTCCTAAGATCATGCACATCTGATGCAGCATTATGACGACACATTGTCACAATGGTAGGGATTAACTGAGCTGGTCTTGGATAATTTGCCAGTCATTGTTTCAACGCAGCCTTGAAATGCCTGGACAAGAGTCCTGGGGCCATGATGATTTGGATGGACTCCGTCATTCCTGTGGAGTATCTTCTGTTTCTAGAAGTTGTCAATAAAAGTGACTCCAGCAGAGCTACAGTAGTCTTTTAGCCAGATGTACACTGCTCAAAAAAATAAAGGGAACACTAAAATAACACATCCTAGATCTGAATGAATTAAATATTCTTATTAAATACTTTTTTCTTTACATAGTTGAATGTGCTGACAACAAAATCACACAAAAATTATCAATGGAAATCAAATTTATCAACCCATGGAGGTCTGGATTTGGAGTCACACTCAAAATGAAAGTGGAAAACCACACTACAGGCTGATCCAATTTTGATGTAATGTCCTTAAACAAGTCAAAATGAGGCTCAGTAGTGTGTGTGGCCTCCACATGCCTGAATGACCTCCCTACAATGCCTGGGCATGCTCCTGATGAGGTGGTGGATGGTCTCCTGAGGGATCTCCTCCCAGACCTGGACTAAAGCATCTGCCAACTCCTGGACAGTCTGGTGCAACGTGGCGTTGGTGGATGGAGCGAGACATGATGTTCCAGATGTGCTCAATTGGATTCAGGTCTGGGGAACGGGCGGGCCAGTCCATAGCATCAATGCCTTCCTCTTGCAGGAACTGCTGACACACTCCAGCCACATGAGGTCTAGCATTGTCTTGCATTAGGAGGAACCCAGGGCCAACCGCACCAGCATATGGTCTCACAAGGGGTCTGAGTATCTCATCTCGGTACCTAATGGCAGTCAGGCTACCTCTGGCGAGCACATGGAGGGCTGTGTGGCTCCCCAAAGAAATGCCACCCACACCATGACTGACCCACCGCCAAACCGGTCATGCTGGAGGTTGTTGCAGGCAGCAGAACGTTCTCCACGGCGTCTCCAGACTGTCACATCTGTCACATGTGCTCAGTGTGAACCTGCTTTCATCTGTGAAGAGCACAGGGCGCCAGTGGCGAATTTGCCAATCTTGGTGTTCTCTGGCAAATGCCAAACGTCCTGCATGGTGTTTGGCTGTAAGCACAACCCCCACCTGTGGACGCTGGGCCCTCATACCACCCATGGAGTCTGTTTCTGACCGTTTGAGCAGACACATGCACATTTGTGGCCTGCTGGAGGTCATTTTGCAGGGCTCTGGCAGTGCTCCTCCTGCTCCTCCTTGCACAAAAGGTGGAGGTAGCGGTCCTGCTGCTGGGTTGTTGCCCTCCTACGGCCTCCTCCGCGTCTCCTGATGTACTGGCCTGTCTCCTGGTAGCGCCTCCATGCTCTGAACACTACGCTGACAGACACAGCAAACCTTCTTGCCACAGCTCGCATTGATGTGCCATCATGTATGAGCTGCACTACCTGAGCCACTTGTGTGGGTTGTAGACTCCGTCTCATGCTACCACTAGAGTGAAAGCACCGCCAGCATTCCAAAGTGACCAAAATATCACCCAGGAAGCATCGGAACTGAGAAGTGGTCTGTGGTTATCACCTGCAGAACCACTCCTTTATTGGGGGTGTCTTGCTAATTGCCTATAATTTCCAACTGTTGTCTATTCCATTTGCACAACAGCATGTGAAATGTAGGGTAAGGGGGGGAAACAACACCCCTGACACCCTAGAGATCCCTCCATCCCCCTCAACTCCCTTCCACCCTCCTCTATCCCCCTTCCCACTCTATTCCTTCCATGTACTCCACACATACACTACCGTTCAAAAGTTTGGGGTCACTTAGAAATGTCCTTGTTTTTGTCCATTAAAATAACATCAAATTGATCAGAAATAAAGTGTAGACATTGTTAATGCCGACAGAGATGGCCGCCTCGCTTCGCGTTCCTAGGAAACTATGCAGGTTTTTGTTTTTTTACGTGTTATTTATTACATTAGTACCCCAGGTCATCTTAGGTTTCATTACATACAGTCGAGAAGAACTACTGAATATAAGATCAGCGTCAACTCACCATCAGTACGACCAAGAATATGTTTTTCGCGACGCGGATCCTGTGTTCTGCCTTACAAACAGGACAACGGAGTGGATTCCATGCAGCGACCCAAAAAGACGACTCCGAAAAAGAGGGAAACGAGGCGGTCTTCTGGTCAGACTCCGGAGACGGGCACACCGTGCACCACTCCCTAGCATTCTTCTTGCCAATGTCCAGTCTCTTGACAACAAGGTTGATGAAATCCGAGCAAGGGTAGCATTCCAGAGGGACATCAGAGACTGTAACGTTCTTTGTTTCACGGAAACATGGCTCACTGGAACGACGCTATCCGAAGCGGTGCAGCCAGCGGGTTTCTCCACGCATCGCGCCGACAGAAACAAACATCTTTCTGGTAAGAAGAGGGGCGGGGGCGTATGCCTGATGGCCAACGTGACATGGTGTGATGAAAGAAACATACAGGAACTCAAATCCTTCTGTTCACCTGATTTAGAATTCCTCACAATCAAATGTAGACCGCATTATCTACCAAGAGAATTCTCTTCGATTATAATCACAGCCGTATATATCCCCCCCCCCAAGCAGACACATCGATGGCTCTGAACGAACTTTATTTAACTCTCTGCAAACTGGAAACGATTTATCCGGAGGCTGCATTCATTGTAGCTGGGGATTTTAACAAGGCTAATCTGAAAACAAGACTCCCTAAATTTTATCAGCATATCGATTGCGCAACCAGGGGTGGAAAGACCTTGGATCATTGTTACTCTAACTTCCGCGACGCATATAAGGCCCTGCCCCGTTCCCCTTTCGGAAAAGCTGACCACGACTCCATTTTGTTGATCCCTGCCTACAGACAGAAACTAAAACAAGAAGCTCCCACGCTGAGGTCTGTCCAACGCTGGTCCGACCAAGCTGACTCCACACTCCAAGACTGCTTCCATCACATGGACTGGGAGATGTTTCGTATTGCGTCAGACAACAACATTGATGAATACGCTGATTCGGTGTGCGAGTTCATTAGAACGTGCGTTGAAGATGTCGTTCCCATAGCAACGATTAAAACATTCCCTAACCAGAAACCGTGGATTGATGGCAGCATTCGTGTGAAAATGAAAGCGCGAACCACTGCTTTTAATCAGGGCAAGGTGTCTGGTGACATGACTGAATACAAACAGTGCAGCTATTCCCTCCGCAAGGCTATTAAACAAGCTAAGCGCCAGTACAGAGACAAAGTAGAATCTCAATTCAACGGCTCAGACACAAGAGGCATGTGGCAGGGTCTACAGTCAATCACGGACTACAGGAAGAAATTCAGCCCAGTCACAGACCAGGATGTCTTGCTCCCAGGCAGACTAAATAACTTTTTGCCCGCTTTGAGGACAATACAGTGCCACTGACACGGCCTGCAATGAAAACATGCGGTCTCTCCTTCACTGCAGCCGAGGTGAGTAAGACATTTAAACGTGTTAACCCTCGCAAGGCTGCAGGCCCAGACGGCATCCCCAGCCGCGCCCTCAGAGCATGCACAGACCAGCTGGCCGGTGTGTTTACGGACATATTCAATCAATCCCTATACCAGTCTGCTGTTCCCACATGCTTCAAGAGGGCCACCATTGTTCCTGTTCCCAAGAAAGCTAAGGTAACTGAGCTAAACGACTACCGCCCCGTAGCACTCACATCCGTCATCATGAAGTGCTTTGAGAGACTAGTCAAGGACCATATCACCTCCACCCTACCTGACACCCTAGACCCACTCCAATTTGCTTACCGCCCAAATAGGTCCACAGACGATGCAATCTCAACCACACTGCACACTGCCCTAACCCATCTGGACAAGAGGAATACCTATGTGAGAATGCTGTTCATCGACTACAGCTCGGCATTCAACACCATAGTACCCTCCAAGCTCGTCATCAAGCTCGAGACCCTGGGTCTCGACCCCGCCCTGTGCAACTGGGTACTGGACTTCCTGACGGGCCGCCCCCAGGTGGTGAGGGTAGGCAACAACATCTCCTCCCCGCTGATCCTCAACACTGGGGCCCCACAAGGGTGCGTTCTGAGCCCTCTCCTGTACTCCCTGTTCACCCACGACTGCGTGGCCACGCACGCCTCCAACTCAATCATCAAGTTTGCGGACGACACAACAGTGGTAGGCTTGATTACCAACAACAACGAGACGGCCTACAGGGAGGAGGTGAGGGCCCTCGGAGTGTGGTGTCAGGAAAATAACCTCACACTCAACGTCAACAAAACTAAGGAGATGATTGTGGACTTCAGGAAACAGCAGAGGGAACACCCCCTATCCACATCGATGGAACAGTAGTGGAGAGGGTAGCAAGTTTTAAGTTCCTCGGCATACACATCACAGACAAACTGAATTGGTCCACTCACACAGACAGCATCGTGAAGAAGGCGCAGCAGCGCCTCTTCAACCTCAGGAGGCTGAAGAAATTCGGCTTGTCACCAAAAGCACTCACAAACTTCTACAGATGCACAATCGAGAGCATCCTGGCGGGCTGTATCACTGCCTGGTACGGCAACTGCTCCGCCCTCAACCGTAAGGCTCTCCAGAGGGTAGTGAGGTCTGCACAACGCATCACCGGGGGCAAACTACCTGCCCTCCAGGACACCTACACCACCCGATGTTACAGGAAGGCCATAAAGATCATCAAGGACATCAACCACCCGAGCCACTGCCTGTTCACCCCGCTATCATCCAGAAGGCGAGGTCAGTACAGGTGCATCAAAGCTGGGACCGAGAGACTGAAAAACAGCTTCTATCTCAAGGCCATCAGACTGTTAAACAGCCACCACTAACATTGAGTGGCTGCTGCCAACACACTGACACTGACACTGACTCAACTCCAGCCACTTTAATAATGGGAATTGATGGGAAATGATGTAAATATATCACTAGCCACTTTAAACAATGCTACCTTATATAATGTTTACATACCCTACATTATTCATCTCATATGCATACGTATATACTGTACTCTATATCATCGACTGCATCCTTATGTAATACATGTATCACTAGCCACTTTAACTATGCCACTTTGTTTACATACTCATCTCATATGTATATACTGTACTCGATATCAGCTACTGTATCTTGCCTATGCTGCTCTGTACCATCACTCATTCATATATCCTTATGTACATATTCTTTATCCCCTTACACTGTGTACAAGACAGTAGTTTTGGAATTGTTAGTTAGATTACTTGTTGGTTATTTCTGCATTGTCGGAACTAGAAGCACAAGCATTTCGCTACACTCGCATTAACATCTGCTAACCATGTGTATGTGACAAATAAAATTTGATTTGAATTGTATTGTCAATCAGTGTTGCTTCCTAAGTGGACAGTTTGATTTCACAGAAGTGTGATTGACTTGGAGTTACATTGTGTTGCCTTTATTTTTTTGAGCAATGTATAATGCCAGCAGTCTGCTTAATCTTTCACACCCACATGGACTACGACAGTGTCAGCTCCCGGCATCTGTGGTAGAACAGTCGGAAGCAGCCTTGTTATGTCCCGTACTCGTGCTCCTGGGTGGAACAGGGTTTTTGTCTTGGAGACTGAGATGTTTCTCACGATAGAGCTGCCTATGATGACAGCTGGTGATGTTGAATGTGCCGGTCTTTCAGGCAGCCTCGCGGTCTGGTGAGCTCCGATGAGCTGAACCCGAGGTAGAAGCCACCCGAGAGAGCGAGACAGAGCCAAGGACGAAGACGCAGGTTCCTCCGGATCCGATCTGGATTGGGAAGCCACCACGGACGAAGACGCCGGAACCTCTGGATCCAGGGCGTCAAAGCTGTTTCTGGTCTGTCAGTCCCGGCTCAACATCTCCATGGAGACCCCCATTGCCAGAGGAGACCGCCTGGTTGGTTGGGTCGAGACCAGCTCCATTCTCCAGGGAAGGGGGAAACCCCTTCGGGGATGGAACCCTGCCTAGCGCCTGCCAGTCAGCTGTGGAGTGCCGACACAGCGGCAAAACTTCCACCACACCAGAGCGGCGTCCGGCTACTGGGGTGGAAGAAAAATAAAAAGTAGGTGGGCGTGGGTTCCCCAGTAGGTTAGCTACTTGCTTGCTAAGAGTAGCTACTTCGCTACTGTAGTCCTCCACAAGCAAGCAGTTGCTACATTGAAAGTCAACGCGGTCCACATTGTCGCGGAACAAAGCAAAGTAAACGCTGCAACAATGGAAACATTCAATAGCGGCCTCCATTTGAGAACTCCAGGCCAGCTAGGCTAGCTGGGCTTTCTCTCCCCCTATACGGGGGGAGAGATGCCGGGACAGATAGCAGCGCTCACAGCAATTTAGCCCAACAGAGCCGCAGGATTCAAAATAAAAGTATATAAAAACAATGTCAGCTTTTAAACCGAGATCTTTAGTTGAGGTTTCAGCGTTCACCAACAACAAACGCACGTCGCGCTCTGAGGTATGTGTGACTGTTTGGTGCCAGTATTTATCAAACATCAAGGAAATGATGAAAAAGCGAATCGTTTATTTCCAAAGCGCTATATCCACCAATTTTCACGTTTCTTTTTTCATCGGAAATGATTGCTTATGGTTACCTTCGTGTGTGTAAAATATTACTATTCTCAGATTTTTTTATTCATAGATTTTAGATGAGTATGAAAATAAATATTTTTTGCTAAACCGATTTGGTTCGATTGCAATGAACAGGCAGAACAGAACACAGTGGGCTCCATCATTCTTGAATGGAAGACGTTTGGAACCACCAAGTCAATTCTTAGAGCTGGCCGCCCGGCCAAACTGAGCAATCGGGGAGAAGGGCCTTGGTCAGGGAGGTGACCAAGACCCCAATGGTCACTCTGACAGAGTGAAGGTCCCCAAGAACACTGCTCCAGAGATTATCTGTGGATATGGGAGAACCTTCCAGAAGGACAACCATCTCTGAAGCACTCCACCAATCAGGCCTTTATGGTAGAGTGGCCAGATGGAAGCCACTCTTCAGTAAAAGGCACATGACAGCCCGCTTGGAGTTTGACAAAAGGTACCTGAAGATTCTCTGGTCTGATGAAACCAAGATTGAACTCTTTGGCATGAATGCCAAGCGCCACTTCTGGAGGTGACCTGGCACCTTACCTACAGTGAAGCATGGTCGTTGCAGCATCATGCTGTGGGGATGTTTTTCAGAGGCAGGGACTGGGAGCCTAGTCAGGATCGGAGCAAAGTACAGAGAGATCCTTGATGAAAACCTGCTCAGGATGTCCGACTAGGGCGAAGGTTCACCTTCCAACAGGACAACAACCCTAAGCACACAGCCAAGACACCGCAGGAGTGGCTTCGGGACTGGTCTCTGAATGTCCTTGAGTGGCCCAACCAGAGCCCGGACTTGAACCCGTTCGAACATCTCTGGAGAGACCTGAAAATAGCTGTGCAGCGATGCTCCCCATCCAACCTTGAGAGGATCTGCAGAGAAGAATGGTAGAAACGCTCTAAATACAGGCGTGCCAAGCTAGTAGTGTTGCTGTCATTATGGGGTATTGTGTGTAGATTGATGAGGAGAAAAAACAATTCAATCAATGTTAGAATAAGGCTGTAACGTAACAAAATGTGCAACAGTCGAGGGGTCTGAATACTTTCTGAATGCGTCTTAAAGCAAAAATCCTTAATTGAAACTATAACAAAGCGGGAACCCAACCTGTTTTTTATTTATCGTATGAGCAAAAAATATTTCATTTTATTTGGACCGCTAAGCCAGGCAAAATGAAATGTGCATATTTATAAAATGAATATGAGTTTGGGGGCTGTAATGATGAAATATTAAAGCATTAAACCTCTCACTAAAAGCTTCACTCATACATACATTGGACTTAAATCTGAACTGGTTCTCTAGTGGGTTATTAAGAAAGACCCATCCTTTGTTCAAAAATTTCCTTCGTACAGATTACAACTTCTCATTTCCGATTAATTGAAAATTAAACTTTTTTGTTCAAAGTATTGCCCTTTCTTGTACAAGCCATACAAAGCTGGTTACCCTAGAAAATAGTAAATATAAGGAAACGCCAGGAATGAGTGTGTGTCCAAATTGTTGACTGGTACTGTACACACACAAATACCCAGTGAATGTATGTGTGTATATACACAGTTGAAGTCGTAAGTTAACATGCACTTAGGTTGGGGTCATTACATTTTAGAACCACTCCACAAATTTCTTGTTAACAAACTATAGTTTTGGCACGTTGGTTAGGACATCTACTTTGTGTATGACACAAGTAATTTTTCCAGCAATTGTTTACAGACAGATTATTTCACTTATAATTCACTGTGTCACAATTCCAGTGGGTCAGAAGTTTACATACACTAAGTTAACTGTGCCTTTTTAAACAGCTTCCAGATAATGTCATGGCTTTAGAAGCTTCTGATATGCTTATTGACATCATTTGAGTCAATTGGAGGTGTACCTGTGGATGTAATTCAAGGCCTACCTTCAAACTCAGTGCCTCTTTGCTTGACATCATGGGAAAATCAAAAGAAATCAGCCAAGACCTCAGAAAACAAATTGTAGACCACAAGTCTGGTTCATCCTTGGGAGCAATTTCCAAACGCCTGAAGGTACCACAGTCATCTGTACAAACAATAGTACGCAAGTATAAACACCATGGGACCACGCAGCCGTCATACCGCTCAGGAAGGAGACGCGTTCTGTCTCCTAGAGATGAATGTACTTTGGTGCGAAAAGTGCCACTCAATCCCAGAACAACAGCAAAGGACCTTGTGAAGATGCTGAAGGAAACATGTACAAAAGTATCTATATCCACAGTAAAACGAGTCCTATATTGACCTGAAAGGCCGCTCAGCATGGAAGAAGTCACTGCTAAAACAACGCTATAAAAAAAGCCAGACTACTGTTTGCTACTGCACATGGGGACAAAGATGGTACTTTTTGGAGAAATGTCCTCTGGTCTGATGAAACAAAAATAGAACTGTTTGGCCATAATGACTATAGTTATGTTAGGAGGAGAAAGGGGGAGACTGGCAAGCCGAAGAACACCATCCCAACTGTGAAGCACAGGGGACGCAGCATCATGTTGTGGGGGTGCTTTGCTGCAGGAGGGACTGGTGCACATCACAAAATAGATGGCATCATGAGGAGGGACAATTATGTGGATATATTGAAGCAACATCTCAAGACATTAGTCAGGAAGTTAAAGCATGGTCGCAAATGGGTCTTCCATATGGACAATGACCCCAAGCATACTTCCAAAGTTGTGGCAAAATGGCATAAGGACAACAAAGTCAAGGTATTGGAGTGGCCATCACAAAGCCCTGACCTCAATCCTATAGAAAATGTGTGGGCAGAACTGAAAAAGCGTGTGCGAGCAAGGAGGCCTACAAACCTGACTCAGTTACACCAGCTCTGTCAGGAGGAATGGGCCAAAATTCACCCAACTTATTGTGGGAAGCTTGTGGAAGGCTACCCAAAACGTTTGACCCAAGTTGAACAATTTAAAGGTAATGCTACCAAATACTAATCGAGTGTATGTAAACTTCTGACCTACTGGGAATGTCTTGAAAAAATGTGTGTGTGTGTAATAAATATATATATATATATGGGAAACGGTGTTAAAACCCTTTACAATGTAGATCTGTGAAGTTATTTGGATTTTTACGAAATATCCCGAATTGGCCCTTTTTCTGGACCCTGTCTTTCAAAGACAACTCGTAAAAATCCCCAAATAACTTCACAGATCTACACTGTAAAGGGTTTTAACACTGTTTCCCAAGCTTGTTCAATGAACCATAAACAATTAATGAACATGCACCTGTGGAACGGTCGTTAAGAGAGTAACAGCTTATAGACGGTAAGCAATTAAGGTCACACTTTTGAAAACTTAGGACACTAAAGTGGCCTTTCTACTGACTCTGAAAAACACCAAAAGACAGATGCCCAGGGTCCCTGCTCATCTTCTTGAACATGCCTTAGGCTTGCTGCAAGGAGGCATGAGGACTGCAGATGTGGCCAGGGCAATAAATTGCAATGCCCATACTGTGAGACGCCTAAGACAGCGCTACAGGGAGACAGGATGGACAGCTGATCGTCCTCGCTGTGGCAGACCATGTGTAACAAAACTTGCACGGAATCGGTACATCCGAACATCACTCCTGCGGGACAGTTACAGAATGGCAACAACAACTGCCCGAGTTACACCAGGAACTTACAATCCCTCCATCAGTGCACAGACTACCGCCCACCACTGCGACCTGTATGTTCTAGTCGGCTACTCACTACATATTTGTCGCCAGACCCACTGGCTCCAGGTTATCGATAAGTCTATGCTAGGTAAAGCTCCGCCTTATCGCAGCTCACTAGCCATGGTAACAACACCCGCCCGTAGCACGCGCTCCAGCAGGTATATCTCGCTGGTCATCCTCATAGCCAATACCTCCTTTGGCCGCCTTTCCATCCAGTTCTCTGCTGCCAGTGACTGGAACAAATTGCAAAAATCGCTGAAGCTGGAGACTCACATTTCCCTCACTAACTTTAAACATCAGCTATCTGAGCAGCTAACCGATTTCTGCAGCTGTACATAGTCCATCTGGTAATAACCCACCCAATCTACCAACCTCATCCCCATATTGCTTTTATTTGCTTTGCTGCTCTTTTGCACACCCGTATTTCAACTTGCACATCATCATCTGCTCATCTATCACTCCAGTGTTAATCTGCTAAATTGTAATTACTTTGCTACTATGGCCTATTTATTGCCTTACTTCCTCATGCCATTTGCACACACTGTATATAGAGGTTCTTTTTTTCTATTGTATTATTGACTGTACGCTTGTTTATTCCATGTGTAACTCTGTGTTGTTGTTTCTGTCGCACTGCTTTTCATTATCTTGGCTAAGTCACAGTTGTAAATGAGAACTTGTTCTCAACTAGCTTACCTGGTTAAATAAAGGTGAGGGAAAAAAACAACAACAAAAAACTGTCCACAATAGGCTGAGAGAGGCTGGACTGAGGGCTTGTAGGCCTGTTGTAAGGCAGGTCCTCACCAGACATCACCGGCAACAACGTCACCTATGGACACAAACCCACCATCGCTGGACCAGAGAGGACTGGCAAAAAGTGCTCTTCACTGACGAGTCACAGTTTTGTCTCACCAGGGGTGATGGTCGGATTTGCGTTTATTCTCGAAGGAATGAGCTTTACACCGAGGCCCGTACTCTGGAGCGGGATCGATTTGGAGGTGGAGGGTGCGGTGTGTCACAGCATCATCGGACTGAGTTTGTTGTCATTGCAGGCAATCTCAATGCTGTGTGTTACAGGGAAGACATCCTCCTCCCTCATGTGGTATCCTTCCTGCAAGCTCATCCTTGACCGTCCAGCATGACAATGCCACCAGCCATACTGCTCATTCTGTGCGTGATTTCCTGCAAGACAGGAATGTCAGTGTGAGGGCTAGGGCCATTCCCCCCCAGAAATGTCCGGGAACTTGCAGGTGTCTTGGTGGAAGAGTGGGGTAACATCTCACAGCAACAACTGGCAAATCTGGTGCAGTCCACAAGGAGGCGATGCACTGCAGTACTTAATGCAGCTAGTGCCCACACCAGATACTGACAGTTACTTTTTATTTTGACCCCCCCCTTTGTTCATGGACACATTCCATTTCTGTTAGTCACATGTCTGTGGAACTTGTTCAGTTCATGTCTTAGTTGTTGAATCTTGTTATGTTAATGCAAATATTTACACATGTTAAGTTTGCTGAAAATAAACGCAGTTGACAGTGAGAGGACGTTTTCTTTTTTTGCTGAGTTTGATATACTTTACAATTTTCTACATTGTAGAATAATAGTGAAGACATCACAACTATGAAATAACACATATGGAAACATGTAGTAACCAAAAAAGTATTTAATTTTTTTTTAAATATACGTTATTTGTGATTCTTTACAGTAGCCACCCTTTTCCATTATGATACTGATCACATCATTACTAAAAAAAAAAAAAGATTTTTCAATTTACACAAATTTGATGATAATCTTGAAGTTAATTCAGAAGACCCAGGACATGACCCTGGAAGTATGACGTAACTTGCCCCGGTTGTTTCCTCACTCACGTACTCTTCACCCTCCCTCTCAGGTCCACAACACAACTGGATGAAGGACTTTGTGTTGATGGTATCTATAGTGATCGGGATGGGGGGCTGTTGGTTCGCCTACATCCAGAACAAGTCTTCCAAGGTGCACATGAGTCAGATGATGAAGGACTTGGAGAGCCTGCAGAGCGCTGAGCAGAGCCTCATGGACCTTCAGGGACGGTATGTAGCCTGATGCTGTTTATGAATGGTTTGTAAAAGGTGGTTAAAGGTGGTTTATGGTTGATTTACAAATGGCATACACAGGTTTAGTTGTCTATTGGCTCGAATGGCTCTGACGTTGTATGTTTGGTGTATGGCATGCAGTCTGAAGAATTATTAAGTTAAATTAATTTAGCTTAAAGTGATCACATTTTTTAAAAGGTTCTAACCCTGTCTCACTCACTCACTCACTCACTCACTCACTCACTCACTCACTCACTCACTCACTCACTCACTCACTCACTCACTCACTCACTCACTCACTCACTCACTCACTCACTCTCACTGCCCTCCAGCCTCGAAAAGGCCCAGGAGGAGAACCGCACGGTGGCGGTGGAGAAGCAGAACCTGGAGCAGAAGATGAGGGATGAGATCAGCGGGGCCAAGAAGGAGTCGTACCGCCTCCGCGAGCTCCGCCAGGGGGCAGAGTGTGAGCTCAGCCGCCTCAAATATGCTGAGGAGGAGCTGGTGCAGGTAGGAACCGTGGAGAGTGTGTTGCACATAATTAAGGTAGCAAAACTACCAGTAATTCACCAAAGTTACTGGAATTGTCAGCAATTATGGTAAGTAACATTTGGTAATTTATACTTTAATTATTTTAAGTTGATTTTATTTTCATCATATAAAATGTTTTTTTTCTTTATCATTACATTGGAGTCCATATTTTCCATGAGTTTCTAGTGGATAGACCATATGGTTTAAGAGAAAATAGAATAATTAATGAAAAAAGACCTTGAATCAACAATGACATAATTTGCAATTAACTCTGCAACGCCTCCAACTATTGACTTCTTCACAACTGCCACCAGTTTGGCCACGAAACATTTACAACAAAGACATATTGACATAGTAAATTAAATAAATGCGTGTACGAATATAAAGTATATCCCATGCTGAAACCCTCATATTAACCGCCAACTGTATTCACCAAGTTGATGGGTTATATTTAGGCTAATGTTCTATTTTTCAAATTTATAACATCTTATTTTATTATTTGATATTTTACATGTTATGAAAATGACCAAAAATCCTTGAAAGTTAAAAAAAAAATTGTTTACTGGTACATTTCCTCCCATTGCAGCCCTACAAAGAATACTGTCCAGTTGTTTAGCATCAAATCCTATCTTCCTGTGTCACGTGAAATACTGCCCCCTTGTGTAGCATACAGTACAATGCAGTCTCCATTCACAATAAGATGAATGCAGTATAGTATTCAGGTCAAATGCATACCACATAGAATACTATTCCTCTGTGTATAACATAATATTCCACAGTGAAGCATTTGTCACTGTTCCCCTGCGCATTGCATAATAACGTCTCCTTATGTACGAGTCTCAGAAACCCAGACACTAGGCAACAGCAGTGACTAGGGCCTGGGATTAATGACGGAACCTCTTGGTAACTTTGGGAAAAATACAAAAAAAAATACTTTCCCCGGGGAGCGTCGTCTTCAAACATATAGCTGTACCAACAAAATCACGAGGCGGACATGCCAGAACGTCATGATTCGAAACAGAGCTTTTAACAAAGGCAGTTGATGCAAACGAGCCACTTGCAAAATGCACTCATTAAAAAAATAACATCTGTGATCTCCATCTTGCTAGCTGCGCGGGCAACAAGCAGATCAGGCAGTGACATATAGTGCCTCTATGCCAAACTAACATTGTTTCTGAACAAACGTGTAAGCTGGAACATTGCTACGTTGTGGGAGGCAACCCCATCTGTCTAGAGAGACTACTTATGTACAGTACAATACACTTTTATACCAAGATTTCATATTATCCCATGTGTGTGCGACGACCTAAATGTCCCCCCTCCGTCCCCAGGTGCGTATGGCCCTGAAGCGAGCAGAGAAGGAGATGCAGACGGAGTGGTCGGTCCCAGAGGCCCTACAGATGTGGCTACAACTCACCCATGAGGTGGAGGTCCAATACTACAACATCAAGAAACATAGCGCGGAGCTACAGCTCACTGTCGCTAAGGAAGAGGTAACTTCCTGGGAGACCAAATGACATCACTATGACATCACTTCCTAGGAGACAGTGTCAAGTTTAAGTAGGAGCAGGTTTTAGGGTGATTTTGGGGATGTAAATGGGTTGGTTCATTGGGTTGTGAATTTGTAAGTGAGTTGAGTTACATTTTGAAATGCAGTATGGAAAATAAGCATTTTCCACTTGTGTAATTGAAAATGTCTGAAAACATGCACAGACACATACACACAGATGCATAGAGGCAGACACAGACACACAGATGCATAGAGGCAGACACAGACACACACACACACACACACACACACAAAAACACACACACACACACACACACACACAAAAACACAGCTAAATTACTTTAATTGCATTGTTTGTTTTTGCCATTTATAACTTGCAGTGAGAATGACTCATAAGGCAATTAACTGTGTAGCACAAACACTGAGACACAGCAATATGTTGCTGTCATTAAAGTCGATGTGGTCACATTTGACATCTTGGCCCAATTTGAGGACTTATTGATAAAACTAGTCTCTGTAGGATACAGTATTGTACAATACATGGCAGAAGGTATGTGGACACCTGCTCGTCGAACGTCTCATTCCAAAATCATGGGCATTAATATGGAGTTGGTCCCCCTTTGCTGCTTTGACAGCCTCCACTCTTCTGGGAAGGCTTTCCACTAGCCATTGGATCACTGCTACGGGAACATGCTTCCATTCAGCCACAAGAGCAATAGTGTGGTCGGGCACTGATGTTGGGCGATTAGGTCTGGCTCGCAGTCGACGTTCCAATTCATTCCAAAGGTGTTCAGTGGTGTTGAGGACAGGGCTATGTACATGCTAGTCAAGTTCTTCCACACAGATCTCCACAAATCATTTTCTTTTTAATTAATTTTTTTTAAACCTTTTTTTCTCCCCAATTTCGTGGTATCCAACTGGTAGTAGTTACAGTCTTGTCTCATCGCTACAACTCCCATACGGACTCGGGAGTTGTAGCGCTGCTTCTTGACACAACGCACATCCAACCCAGAAGCCAGCCACACCAATGTGTCGGAGGAGACACCGTACACCTGGCATTGTGCACTGCGCCCGGCCCGCCACAGGAGTCTCTAGTGCGTGATGAGACAAGGATATCCCTGCCGGCCAAACCCTCCCTAACCTGGACGACGCTGAGCCAATTGTGCATCGCCCCATGGACCTCCTGGTCGCGGCTGGCTGCGACAGAGACTGGGCTCGAACCCAGAATCTCTGGTGGCACAGCTAGCACTGCGATGCAGTGCCTTGGACCACTGCGCCACCCGGGAGGCCCGACAAATCATTTCTGTATGGACCTTGCATTGTGCACAGGGACATTGTCATCCTGAAACAGGAAAGGGCCTTCCCCAAACTGTTGCCACAAAGTCGGAAGCACAGAATTGTCTAGAATATCATTGAATACTGTAACATTAAGATTTCCCTTCACTGGAACTAAGGAGCCTGAACCATGAAAAACAGCCCCAGACCATTATTTCTCTTCCACTAAACTTTACAGTTGGCACTATGCATTCGGGCTGGTAGTATTCTCCTGGCATCCGCCAAACCCAGATTCGTGCGTCAGACTGCCAGATGGTGAAGCATGATTCATCACTCCAGAGAACGTGTTTTCACTGCTCCAGAATCCAATAACCACAAGCTTTACACAATTCCAACCGATGCTTGGCATTGCGCATGGTAATCTTAAGCTTGTGTGCGACTGCTTGGCCATGGAAAGCCATTTCATGAACTTCCCGACAAACTGTGCTGTCATTGCTTACAGAGGCAGTTTGGAACTCGGTAGTGAGTGTTGCAACCGTGGATAGATGGTTTTTACGCGCTATGGTCCCATTCTGAGAGCTTGTGTGGCCTACAACTTCGCGGCTGAGCCATTGTTGCTCCTAGACATTTCCACTTCACAATAACAGCGTTTACAGTTTACTGTGGAAGCTCAAGCAGGGCCAAAACTTTACAAACTTGTTGGAAAGGCGGCATCCTATGACGGTGCCACATTGAAAGTCACTGAGCTCTTCAGAAGGGTCATTCTACTGACAATGGTTTTCTATGGATATTACATGGCTGCATGCTTAATGTTATACAACTCTCAGTAACGGGTGTGGCTGAAATAGCCAAATCCACTCATTTGAAGCGGTGTCCACATACCTTTGGCCATGTAGTGTATATCAGTGCATGTAGGATTGCCTGCATATCAGTCTGTTATTGCTCCAGCCAACAGATTGTGGTCTTGACGAAATGTTTCACTGTCTAATTCATTCATGAACAGCTAAACTGGGCAGATATTTGAAAAGATAAGGCACTGATGTTTTATTGTAGTATAGACAGCAAATATTGGATGCTATGCATTCATTGATGATTGTGTTCCAATATAGTCAAATGTCTGCTAAAGCACTGTTTTTTTAACTATCGTCATACTACATTATTTAATTTGAATATGCTCCACCCATTCTCATCCCCAATATCCCAATTTGTGGCACCCATGAGTGAGAAACCTATATGCCAAGTATAGACCACATATTGTATTCCCTACAGGTTATAGAAAAGAGCAGAAGCTCTGAACTATCCATTCAGTCGCCGGTCTTACAGGTTATGGAACATTTTCTCTTAGTATTTGCCCGGTAGGTTTCATCAAGGAGAAATCCCCCATTTCTATGTCAAATAAAACAAAAAACACTATATAATAAATACTACAGTAATAAAAACACTGCAATATTTACTATAGTATACACTATCGTTTTTACTATAGTAATACTACAGTATTTATACTGTAATAAACTTTACTACAGACATGCCCACAAAAACACTACAGTGAATACTAGAGTAATGTCCACAAAATACAGAATACAGTGAATACTATAGTATACTACAGTCATATCCAAAACACTACAGTAAATACTACAGTATGCTTATGCAACAACACTACAGTAAATACTACAGTATGCTTATGATAAAACAATACAGTAAATACTACAACAACACTGCAGTGAATACTATAGTATACTTCCACAAGAACACTGCAATGAATACTATAGTATATAAATCTAGTCATACAAACAGTATTTAGAGCATAGTATATTATAGTAATTTTTCAAATGGGTTACAGGCAGAGAAAATCAAAAAGAAGAGGAGTTCTGTGTTTGGAACACTTCACGTCGCCCACAGTTCATCACTGGATGAAGTGGACCACAAGATCCTAGAGGCCAAGTAGGATATAACACACACGCATTCACACAACAGACAAACACGCATAGACAAATACGCACACTCACCGGCATTGGATTTTGTCACCCTCGTCCATATGTCTTTGTCCATGAGCTGAATCGATGTGAAAGACTTGGGGATTTACTAGCTATTGATTACTGATCGAGACAAGTAAATACAATTTTATTGGTCGCAGATGTTATTGCGGGTGTAGCAAAATGCATGTAAATCTGGATCCCCACATATGTCAGTCTACCTAGGGTGTCAATACCTATTGCAATAAATTGTTGTCCTTGCATTAGTGGTATAGGCACATAAACCAAAGTGTAATATCTGGAAAAAAACAGTTTCCCTGGTACAGCGAGAAGAGGATGGGCCTCCCATCTGAGCTGGGGCCCTCTTTAGGTTTCTTCCTTCTAGGGAGTTTTTCCTTACCAATGTGCTTCTTCTTTTGCTTGCTCTTTTGGGTCTAGGTTGTTGGCTGTAAAAGCTCTTTGTGATAACTACTGATATAAAGCGGGCTTTATAAACACATTTGATTTGATTGATTGTTCCAGGAAGTCCCTGTCGGAAGTGACCGCCTGCCTGAGGGAGCGTCTCCACCGCTGGCAGCAGATTGAGAAACTGTGTGGCTTCCCCCTGGTGCACAACTCTGGCCTGCCCAGCCTGACTGCCACCCTGTACTCTGACCACAGCTGGGTGGTCATGCCCCGCGTCTCCGTGCCCCCCTACCCCATCGCCGGTGGAGTGGACGACCTCGATGAGGACACGCCTCCAATCATTCCACAATTCACCTGTACGTATGGAGGTTGTCACAGAAATGCAAATACTCCAGTTAGAGTTGTAAAGTGACTGAGTGTGTGTGTGTGTATGATCACTTGTTACTCCTTACATTGAACGAAAGTAACACGCTACTTTGCAATATTACTTTATGTAGAAAGTAACATGTTATATTAGTAGTTGTATTACTTTACATTACTTTCATGAAAAAAATCTCAATCTCACCGTTTGTTTGATTGTCAGAGGGAGCAATACCATCACTAGTTTCTCTTCATCTGTGGTGCTGCTTTCCTGTGCTAGTCTTCAAAAGATGTGCTATATATTGGGCTGCTTCATTAGCCATATATACTGTAAACCAAACATCTGTCGAGATTTCCTATCGTTTCATTAAAACTCTTTTCTCGAGCCACCAGTTTTGGTTATCGACCGCAGGCACACGAACCCATAGAGATGTATTGAGGGCACACTTGCAACCCGATGGGAAAGGCCTCAATGGGCTTTGTTATCACAGAAGTGATCAATAGCAAAGATCGGAGGTGTGCTCTCTATACATTTCTATGGACAGCAGCTATCATGACATTTCTCCAGATCAAATTGTATTTGTCACATACACATATTTAGCAGATGTAATTGCGGGTGTAGCGAAATGCTTGTGTTCCTAGTTCCAACAGTGCAGTAATATCTAACAATACACACATACATCTAAAGTAAAAGAATGGACTTAAGAAATAGATCAATATTAGAATGAGCAATGTCAGTGACACTGACTGAAATGTAGTAGAATAGAATACAGTATATACATATGAAATGAGTAACGCAGTATGAAAACATTAAAGTGACAAGTGTTCCATTATTAAAGTAGCCTGTGATTCCATGTCTATGTACAGTTGAAGTCGGAAGTTTACATACACCTTAGCCAAATACATTTAAACTCAGTTTTCCACAATTCCTGACATTAAATCCAAGTAAAGATTCCCGGTTTTAGGTGAATTAGGATCACCACTTTATTTTAAGAATGTGAAATGTCAGAATAATAGTAGAGAATTATTTAATTCAGCTTTTATTTCTTTCATCACATTCCAAGTTGGTCAGAAGTTTACATACACTCAATTAGTATTTTGTAGCATTGCATTTAAATTGGTTAACTTGGGTCAAACGTTTTGGGTAGCCTTCCACAAGCTTCCCACAATAAGATGGGTGAATTTTGACCCATTCCTCCTGACAGAGCTGGTGTAACTGAGTCAGGTTTGTAGGCCTCGTTGCTCGCACACACTTTTTAAGTTCTGCCCAGAAATGTTCTATAGGATTGAGGTCAGGGCTTTGTGATGGCCACTCTAATATCTTGACTTTGTTGTCCTTATGCCATTTTGCTACAACTTTGGAAGTATGCTTGGGGTCATTGTCCATTTGGAAGATTCATTTGCGACCAAGCTTTAACTTCCTGAATGATGTCTTGAGATGTTGCTTCAATATATCCACATAATTGTACCCCTCATGATGCCATCTGTTTTGTGAAGTGCACCAGTCCCTCCTGCAGCAAAGCACCCCCACAATATGATACTGCCTCCCCCGTGCTTCACGGTTGGGATGGCGTTCTTCGGCTTGCAAGCCTCCCCCTTTTTCCTCCAAACATAACGATGGTCTGCACATGGGGACAATCTTTGTCCCCATTGCAGTAGCAAACCCTAGCTTTTTTATGGCGGTTTTGGAGCAGTGGCTTCTTCCTTGCTGAGTGGCCTTTCAGGTTATGTCGATTTCGTACTTGTTTTACTGTGGATACTTTTGTACCTGTTTCCTCCAGCATCTTCACAAGGTCCTTTGCTGTTTTGGGATTGATTTGCACTTTTCACACCAAAGTATGTTCATCTTTAGGAGACAGAATGCCTCTCCTTCCTGAGCAGTATGACGGCTGCGTGGTCCCATGGTGTTTATACTTGCGTACTATTGTTTGTACAGAGGAACGTGGTACCTTCAGGCATTTGGCAATTGCTCCCAAGGATGAACCAGACTTGTGGAGGTCTACAATTTTCTTTCTGAGTGCTTGGCTAATTTCTTTTGATTTTCTTTTGATTTTCCCATGATGTCAAGCAAAGAGGCGCTGAGTTTGAAGGTAGGCCTTGTAATACATCCACAGGTACACCTCCAATTGACTCAAATGATGTCAATTAGCCTATCAGAAGCTTCTAAAGCCATGACATCATTTTCTGGAATTTTCCAATCTGTTTAAAGGCACAGTCAACTTAGTTTATGTAAACTTCTGTAAACTTCTGACCCACTGGAATTGTGATACAGTGAATTATAAGTGAAATAATCTGTCTGTAAACAGTTGTTAGAAAAAAGACTTGTCATGCACAAATTAGATGTCCTAACCGACTTGCCAAAACTGTAGTTTGCTAGCATCCCACATGGCCAACATCCAGTGAAATTGCAGAGTGCCAAATTCAAAAATAGAAATACTTTTATAAAAATTCATAAAACATACAAGTGTTATACATCGGTTTAAAGATGAACTTCTTGTTAATCCAACCAGGTGTCAGATTTCAAAAATACTTTACGGCGAAAGCATACCATGCGATTATCTGAGGACAGCGCACAGCAGACAAATCATTACAATCAGTTACCAGCCAAGTAGAGGAGTTACACAAGTCAGAAATAGAGAGAAAATTAATCACTTACCTTTGATGATCTTCATATGGTTGCACTCACAAGACTCCCATTTACTCAATAAATGTTTGTTTTGTTCGATAAAGTCCCTTTTTATATTCAAAAACCGTTTTGTTTGCGCGTTTTGTTCAGTAATCCACAGGCTCAAACGCAGTCTCAACAGGCAGACGAAAAATCCATATAGTATCCGTAAAGTTCGTAGAAACATTTCAAACGATGTTTATAATCAATCCTCAGGTTGTTTTTAGCCTAAATAATCGATAATATTTAAACCGGACAATAACGTTTTCAATATAAAAGGTAAACAAGAAAGGCGCGCTCTCGCTCGTACGCATGAAAAATCTCTGGGACACTGTAGGGTCCACTCATTCAGAGTCCTAAGTTAATGGATACTGTAATGGCATTCAATAGAAAAATACAAATATAAAAAAATCCCACTTCCTGGATGGGTTTTCTCCTGCCAGATCAGTTCTGTTATACTCACAGACATTAGTGTAACAGTTTTGGAAACTTTAGAGTGTTTTCTATCCAAATCTACCAATTATATGCATATCCTAGCTTCTGGGCCTGAGTAGCAGGCAGTTTACTTTGGGCACGCTTTTCATCTGGAAGTGAAAATAGTGCCCCCTACCCTACTGAAGTTAACAAAAAATGTGTGGAGTGGTTGAAAAATGAGTTTTAATGACTCCAACCTAAGTGTATGTAAATGTCTGACTTCAACTCTATATAGAGCAGAAGCCTCTAAGTTGCAGGGTTGTGTAACTGGTTGGTAGCCGGCTAGTGATGACTATTTCACACTCTGATGGCCTTAAGATAGAAGCTGTTTTTCTGTCTCTCGGTCCCAGCTTTGATGCACCTAGACTGATCTTGCCTTCTGGATGGTAAGCGGGATGAACAGGCCGTGGCTCGGGTGGTTGATGTCCTTGATGATCTTTTTGGCCTTCCTGTGACATCGGGTGCTGTAGGTGTCCTGGAGGGCTGGCAGTGTGTACCCGGTGATGCGTTGGGAAGACCGCACCACCTTGCCGTTGCGGGCAGTGCAGTTGCCGTACCAGGAGGTAATACAGGATGCTCTCAATGGTGCATCTATAAAAGTTTATAGGTCTTAGGGGCCAAGCCAAATTTCTCCAGCCTTCTGAGGTTGAAAAGACGCTGTTGCGCCTTCTTCACCACACTATCCATGTAGATGGACCATTTCAAATCGTCTACACTGAGGAACTTGAAGCTTTTCACCTTCTCCACTGTGGTCCCGTCAATGTGGATAGGAGTGTGCTCTCTCTGCTGTTTCCTGAAGTCCACAATCAGCTCCTTCGTTTTGTTTAGGGAGAGGTTATTTTCCTGGCACCACTCCACTATGGCCCTCACCTCCTCCCTGTAGGCTGTCTCGTCATTGTTGGTAATCAGGCCTACAACTGTTGTGTCGTCTGAAAACTTGATGATTGAGTTGGAGGCATGCGTGGCCACGCAGTCATGGGTAAATGGGGAGTACAGGAGGGGGCTGAGCACGCACCCTTGTGGGGCTCCTGTGTTGTGGATCAGCGAAGTGGAGGTGTTTCCTACCTTCACCACCTGGGGGCGGCCCAGGATGTCCAGGACCCAGTTGCACAGGGCAGTCTTGGAGGGTACTATGGTGTTGAAGGCTGAGCTATAGTCAATGAACAGCATTCTTACATAGGTATTCCTCTTGTCTGATGGCGATTGCATCATCTGTGGATCTATTGGGGCGGTATGCAAATTGAAGTTGGTCTAGAGTGTCAGGTAAGGTAGAGGTGATATGTTCCTCAACTGGCCTCTCAAAGCACTTCATGATGACAGAAGTGAGTGCTATGGGGCGATAGTAATTTAGTTCAGTTACCTTTGCTTTCTTGGGTACAGGAACAATGGTGGACATCTTGAGCCGCCCGGCAGCCTTGCGAGGGTTAATGCGTTTAAATGTCTTACTCACATCGGCCACAGAGAACTAGAGCCCACAGTCCTTGGAAGCGGGCCTCAAAGTGGGGGAAGAAGGTGTTTAGCTTGTCCGGGAGCAAGACGTCCGCGACTTCAATTTGTCCGCGATATCGCTCGTTTTCCCTTTGTAATCCGTGATAGTCTGTAGACCCTGCCACATACATCTCGTGTCTGAGCCTTTGAATTGCGACTCCACTTTCTATGTACTGATGTTTTGCCTGTTTGATTGCCTTAACAGGGGGAATAACTACACTGTTTGAATTCAACCATATTCCCAGTCACCTTGCATGGTTAAATGCGGTGATTCACACTTTCAGTTTTGCTCGAATGCATCCATCTATCCACGGTTTCTGATTTGGGTATTGGTCAATGTTATTTTCAGAGGATACCCAGGACATATCCCAGTCCGCGTGACAAAACAATCTTGAAGCATGGATTCCGATTTGGTCAGACCAGTTCTGGTTATAGACACGTCCCTCAAACAGCCTTCTTCCGCTCGCTCGAGAACTAAATTAAGAAACAAGTTGAGATCGGATCATGGAAACACGCGACCGGTAGAGAGATGATTCTGAAAGTATTGCTCATTGTTTGACAAAGTAACTGTATTAAAAAAAGTTGACAAAGTTATGTGTTACTTTACTCTGTTACTCATATACAGTAAGTAATCTGATTACGTAACGCGTTACAAAAGTGATGATGGCCAGTACAGCATGTGAGTTTACTGATTTTTACATCAACAACGCTAAAATAGATTTAAAATGTGTGTTTTAAGTTGTGTGTGTGTTCAGTCCGAGTACTGTAGTCCGGGTTCAGTCCGACCATCGTTATGACCACATCTGGCTGTGTAACCTACATCCCTACTCTCTCTGGTATTTTCCCAGCAGCCTCTATAATGCGGCCCCCTCTGACGCGCAGCAGCAGCCTGTGTCGGTCCCGCCGGAGTCTCTACAGCACCCCGCAGCCTTCAATGATGTCTGCCGACCCTGACCTGCTCTCTATGTCCAGCCCACCCCTCTCCTACCACCCAGAGGGTGAAGAAGAACACATCCTCTTCATCGAGAGAAAGGGGTATGTTACCTTTCACCACCTCTGCCCTCTTTTATACCGGATCAGTTTAGGGTAATTTATTTAGAATATAAGACATTGAATGTGTGCTGATATTAGTTGCATTGTAATTATTTTTATTTCTCTTACACTCGGTCTCTGTCTGCTCTGTCTCTGTCTGCTTTGTGTGTGTCCCTGCTCTGTGTCTGTCTGCCTCTCATCTCTGCCTGCTTCTCTGTCTCTCTCTGTCACAGGGACACTCAGGATACATCCTCAGACACAGACTCTCTCAACTCCTCCATGGGACGGAAACAGTCCTATGCCAACCCCTGCACGCCAGGCCCAGAGCCCCCCTACCGCAAGATCTCCCGCGAGGAGTTGATGATGCTGAGCCAGCAGGAGCCTCAGACTTACATCCGGGACTCACCCCCTCCTCAAGGGGGAGTTGCGTCCCTCTCGACTTCCTCCTCGGCCAACCCCTCCCCTGCCCTGGAGCACCACTCACACTCCCACACCCACACGCACTCGCACAAACACAAGGGCTCACCCGACCTCACCCGTGGCTCCATCCCAGAGTCCCACAGCATGTCCTTCACCACCCCGACGGCGGGCAACAAGGCCGTATTCAACGGCATCCTGGAGAAGTCCTATAGCATGGGCCAGCTGCCCGCGGGCATGACGGGGGCAGGGGGGGTGGTGGTGGTGGTGGGGCGCAACCCATCCCTCACCTCACTGGATAATGAGGGCAGGGGGGCGGGGGGCAAGGAGAAGAAACTACAGAGGACCTCTTCTCAGGACTCCTGTGACAACGGAGACAAGACCAAGAAGTCCTCGTCCAAGATCAAGAGCTTGTTCAAGAAGAAAAAGTAGTAGTACTCAGAGAGCGAGAGAGAGGGGATGGGACAAAAAAGGATCAAGATGAAGTCATTTTAGCCTTAATAAAAAAATGTACGTTGTCAACGGAAGCTAAAACATTTTTTGTTTGTTCCATTGTTCCTTTTTTTTCTTCAAAGATGGAATGTAAAGCTCTGTCTGGGCACCTCAATAATGCCTTTTAATGAATTGTTTTTGCTCACTCATAGCCTCAAAGTTAAGCCTTCAAAGGTCACAGAAAGGTCAAAAGGTAAAGGGTCATACCAGCTGCCATCGCCCAGGCAACCGTGAAAAGCATGAGCCTGCTCACTCAACGTCTTCTGGTTCTTTTTCAGTTAAAGAAACAAAAAATACATTTCACTTGTGTTCTGTATACAGGGCTTGTACTTGACACAGAAAAAAAAAATGCTACTTAAGTTTGTTGCACTACTGCTTTCCTGTATTCTGGGAAAGGACCGCCGCTGCTCGCCAAGTAAACATTAATGTATACAGTACAGATGAGAATGATGTATGGGGAGAGGCATTGGAGATGCAACACATGGTAGGCTATTGAAGCCAAAATCGCTTGGTGTTTCCAATGTTTTTTTGCAATGGATTTTATTTATACACACACACACACACACACACTGAGTATACCAAACATTAGAAACACCTTCCTAATTTTGAGTAGCACCCACCCTTTTTGCCCTCAGAACAGCCTCAATCGTCGGGGCATGGACTCGACAAGGTGTGAAAAGTGTTCCACAGGGATGTTGCCCCATTTTGCCTCCAATGCTTCCCATAGTTGTGTCAAGTTGTCTGGATGGACTTTGGGTGGTGGACCATTCTTGATACACATGGGAAACTGTTCTGTTGAGCGAGAAAAACCTTGTAGTGTTGCAGTCCTTGACACAAACCGGTGTGCCTGGCACCTACTACCGTACCCCGTTCGAAGGCACTTAAATCTTTTGTCTTACCTATTCACCCTCTGAATGGGACACATACACAATGCATGACTCGGTTGTCTCAAGGCTTAGAAATCCTTATTTAACCTGTCTCCTCCCCTTCATCAACACTGATTGAAGTGGATTTTAGAAATGACATCAATAAGCGATCATAGCTTTCATCTGGATTGACCTGGTCAATCATGGAGCAGGTGTTCTTATTGTTTTGTAACACACTACATATAGAAAAGTATGTGGACACCCCTTCAAATCAGTGGATTCGGGTATTTCAGCCATATCCGTTGCTGACAGGTGTATAAAATCGAGCACACAGCAATGCAATATCCATAGACAAAACATTGTCAGTAGAATGGCCTTGAAGAGCTTTCAACGTGGCACCGTCATAGGATGCCACCTTTCCAACAAGTCAGTTCGTCAAATTTCTTTCCTGTTAGAGCTGCCCCAGGTCAACTGTAAGTGCTGTTATTGTGAAGTGGCAACGTCTAGGAGCGACAACGGCTCAGTCATGAAGTACTAGGCGACACAAGCTCACAACGTGACCGCCGAGTGCTGAAGCACAAAACACGTAAAAATTGTCTGTCTGCACTTGCAACACTGACTACAGAGTTCCAAACTGGGAGCAATGCCAAGTGTAGGCTGGAGAGGTGTAAAGCTTGTTGCCATTGTACTCTGGAGCAGTGGATATGCAAGTTTGGTGAAGGAGGAATAATGGTCTGGGGCTGTTTCATGGTTGGGGAAGGCCCTTTCCTGTTTCAACATGACAATGCCCCCATGCACAAAGCGAGGTCCATACAGAAATGGTTTGTCGATGTGGAAGAACTGGACTGGCCTCTACTGAGCCCTGACCTCAACCCCATCGAACAACTTTGGGATGTATTGGAACGCCGACTGCAAGCCAGGCCTAATCGCCCAACATCATTGCTCGACCTCACTAATGCTCTCCCCGCAGCAATGTTCCAACATCTAGTGGAAAGCCTTCCTAGAAGAGTGGAGGCTGTTATTGCTGCAAAAGGAGGACCGACTCCATATTAATGCCCATGATTTGGGAATGAGATGTTCGATGAGCAGTGGTTTCACATCCTTTTGGTCATGTAGTGTGTATGTATATATACAGTACCAGTCAAAGGTTTTGACACACACCTACTCATTCAAGGGTTTTTCTTTATTTTGACTATTTTCTACATTGTAGAATAATAGTGAAGACATCAAAAAAATGAAATAACACATGCAATCATGTAGTAACCAAAAAAGTGTTAAACAAATCAAAATATATTTGAGATTCTTCAAAGTAGCCACCCTTTGCCTTGATGACAGCTTTGCACACTCTTGGCATTCTATCAACCAGCGTCACCTAGGACGCTTTTCCAACAGTCTTGAAGGAGTTTCCACATATGCTGAGCAATTGTTTGCTGCTTTTCCTTCACTCTGTGCGGTCCAACTCATCCCAAACCATCTCAATGGGTTGAGGTCAGGTGATTGTGGAGGCCAGGTCATCTGATACAGCACTCCATCACTATTCTTATTTGTCAATTAGCCCTTACACAGCCAGGAGGTGTGTTGGGTCATTGTCCCTTGAAAAACAAATGATAGTCCCACTAAGCGCAAACCAGATGGGATGGCGCATTGCTGCAGAATGCTGTGGTAGCCATGCTGGTTGTGTGCCTTAATTTCTTTTAAAAAATCAGTTTCACCAGCAAAGCACCCCCACACCATCACACCTCCTCCTCCATGCTTCACGGTGGGAACCACACATGCGGAGATCATCCGTTCACCTACTCTGCGTCTCACAAAGACATGGCGGTTGGAACCAAAAATCTCCAATTTGGACTCATCAGACCAAAGGACAGATTTCCACCTGTCTAATGTCCATTGCTCGTGTTTCTTGGCCCAAGCAAGTCTCTTCTTCTTATTGGTGTCCTTTAGTAGTGGTTTCTTTGCAGCAAATTGACCATGAAGGCCTGACTCAAGCAGTCTCGTCTGAACAGTTGTGGTTGAGATGTGTCTGTTACTTGAACTCTGTGAAACATTTATTTGGGCTGAGGCTGGTAACTATTGAACTTATCCTCTGCAGCAGAGGTAACTCTGTGTCTTTCTTTCCTGTGGCAGTCCTCATGAGAGCCAGTTTCATCGTATAGCTTGATGGTTTTTACAACTGCAACTTTAAAAGTTCTTGACATGTTTCGTATTGACTGACCTTCATGTCTTGAAGTAATGATGGACTTTCATTTCTCTTTGCTTATTTGAGCTGTTCTTGCCATGATATGGGATTGGTCTTTTACCAAATAGGGCTATCTTCTGTAAACCACCCCTACCTTGTCACAACTGATTGGCTCAAATGCATTAAGAAGGAAAGAAATTCCACAAATTAAGTTTGTGGAATGGCTCACCTGTTAATTGAAATGCATTCCAGGTGACTACCTCATGAAGCTGGTTGATAGAATGCCAAGAGTGTGCAAAGCTGTCATCAAGGCAAAGGGTGGCTACTTTGAAGAACCTCAAATAACGTATAGTTAGATTTTTGTAACACTTTTTTGGGCTGCATGATTCCATACGTGTTATTTCATAGTTTTGATGTCTTCACTATTATTCTACAGTGTAGAATAGTAAAAATAAAGAAAAAACATGGAATGAGAATGTCCAAACTGTTAACTGGTACACACACACACACACACACACACACAAGTAGGAGGTTTACGTACACCTTGGCCAAATACATTTAAACTCAGTTTTTCACAATTCCTGACATTTAATCCTAGTAAAAAAGCAATGTCTTAGGTCAGTTAGGAATCACCACTTTTAGTTCAGAATAATAGTAGAGGGAATTATATATTTCAGCTTTTCTTTCTTTCATCACATTCCCAGTGGGTCAGAAGTTTACATACACTCAATTAGTATTTTGTAGCGTTGCCGTTAAATTGTTTAACTTGGGTCAAACGTTTCAGGTAGTCTTCCACAAGCTTCCCACAATAAGTTGGGTGAATTTGGGACCATTCCTCCTGACAGAGCCGGTGTAACTGAGTCAGGTTTGTAGGCCTCCTTGCTCGCACACGCTTTTTCAATTCTACAAACACATTTTCTATAGGATTGAGGTCAGGGCTTTGTGATGGCCACTCCAATACCTTGACTTTGTTGTCCTTAAGCCATTTTGCAACAACTTTGGAAGTATGCTTTGGGTCATTGTCCATTTGGAAGACCCATTGGCAACCAAGCTTTAACTTCCTGACGGATGTCTTGAGATGTTGCTTCAATATATCCACATAATTGTCCTCCCCCATGATGCCATCTATTTTGTAAAGTGCACCAGTCCCTCCTGCAGCAAAGCACCCTCACAACATAATGCTGCCGCCCTGTGCTTCACGGTTGGGATGGTGTTCTTCAGCTTGCAAGCCTCCCCCTTTTTCCTCCAAACATGACGATGGTCATTATGGCCAAACAGTTATAGTTTTGTTTCATCAGACCAGAGGACATTTCTCCAAAAAGTACTATCTTTGTCCCCATGTGCAGTTGCAAACCGTAATCTGGCTCTTTTATGGCAGTTTCGGAGCAGTGGCTTCTTCCTTGCTGAGCGGCCTTTCAGGTTATGTCGATATAGGACTCGTTTTACTGTGGATATAGATACTTTTGTACCTGTTTCCTCCAGCATCTTCACAAGGTCCTTTGCTGTTATTCTGGGATTGTTTTGCACTTTTCGCACCAAAGTACGTTCATCTCTAGGAGACAGAACGCGTCTCCTTCCTGAGCGGTATGACGGCTGCGTGGTCCCAAGGTGTTTATACTTGCGTACTATTGTTTGTACAGATGAACGTGGTACATTCAGGCATTTGGAAATTGCTCCCAAGGATGAACCAGACTTGTGGAGGTCTACAATTTGTTTTCTGAGGTCTTGGCTGATTTAAAAAAAAAATTAAATCCCATGATGTCAAGCAAAGAGGCACTGAGTTTGAAGTTCGGCGTTGAAATACATCCACAGGTATACCTCCAATTGACTCAAATGATGTCATTTAGCCTATCAGAAGCTTCTAACACCCTGACATATTTTTTTCTGGAATTTTCCAAGCTGTTTAAAGGCACAGTCAACTTAGTGTATGTAAACTTCTGACCAACTGGAATTGTGATAGATTATTTCACTGTTGGAAAAATGATGTGTGTCATGCACAAAGTAGATGTCCTAACCGACTTGCCAAAACTAGTTTGTTAACAAGAAATTTGTGGAGTGGTTGAAAAACGAGTTTAAATGACTCCACACTAAGTGTATGTAAACTTCCAACTTCAACTGTATATAATATCTGGACGTTGTTTTTACATTATTTTGTTCTTGTAGACATTTTTTAAATAGAAATGTGATTTCTAGTGGTGGGGGTTCACAAGGACTGACTACGTTTTTTACTGAAGAGTGATAAAGAATATGCAGATTTTACCCAAACCCTTAACGTACCTTGTCGTTGTAAACATCCCTGAGCTTTTCCTGGACATTTTACCCTTACTCTAACCTGTTACCTCTTTCAACTTCTTTCTCCACTGTTTACTTATACGCTATGAAAGGGAATGGTCACTAGCAATGTACATCGTAGGAGACGAGCTAAGCTGAAGAGTAAAGTTAATGGGTTCTGTTTTATCATATGCATTTGTAATATCAGAATTCTACGGATATGACATATTTGTGACATATTTGCTATCGTAGTGTATTCCTACATCCTACATCCACCAAAAAAAATAGCTATAGATGAGCAGGACATAGGAATGTTTATGAGATGTTAGCAGATTTCTTTGAACATTTGGTGTGTGAATATTTGTATACCATAGACAAACGAATAAAGCATAACAATGCTGTCTTCAGTGAGTGACTTTTGCTTCCCCCCACTATTTGTAACCCGAAGACACAAACGAAAGCGTTTGTGATATTTGCGTTGTTGAGGATATGTATGGTGGGGACTCGTCTTTGACTCATTCGGTGTTCAGAACTAAGGCTTACCCAGCACTGACGACTCACTCCCCACAGGGAAGAAACATTTATGAATCTCTATTTGAATTCCCTTTTTTTCTTTGAAGGAGTGTAGAAACGGATGGGGGGAAAAACCCATCATTTTGACACACCCATTTGTCTTGAGAGAGTGGAGGAACAGTGATACACAGAAAAATGCATGCATGATTGCTTTGTCAATATGAAGTGTATGTGATAAATTCCACTGATGGTTGATCAATTCCACACATAGCAGCAATGGGGCCGGTGACATCTGGCTTGGTGATGAATGTGTTGTTTGGCTGCCACTGTGCAACAACAACAGATCCCAGCCTTCTACACACACACACACACCCTATTGATTCATCCCTCTCGGGGCGCAGTTCCAAAGATGGCCACTAAGTTGCAGTATTGTATAGGGGAAATGATGTATGGTAATAAACATTCCCTAACCTGGTTCATCATGTTCATGCTGGTCAAGTTATATGTTTGAGACAGATCCTCAGAACGAACAAAGGTAGGCTACAAAATACACTTTGACATACAAGCTTATTCACCCCTCTTCTATGCATAGTAGTGAAAATGTTCAATACAAGACAATAACTTCATCTAAAATGATTAGCTTTTTATCACTGAACAAACATTACAGCATCTCATCCTCTTCTGTGTGTCACCCCTTTACCCCTATAAACCCTTATAAACCCAGGGTCTTACAATATGTTCAATTCCGGACCTCGGGCTAAAAGGTCGAGGGTTCGAGACCTGCTCCCTGCCTGTTTCATTACAGTATGTAGTAGTTACCACTATAAAATGCTCCCTTAAATGAAACACCCTGTAAACAACGGACTGTAAGCTACACATCGGTTCTCAAGCCAACATTAGCTAAAGCTGAACCATTACATCCTAGCTGGTGTGTAAAAGCACCACATGACTTTCAAAAATCCTAATATCACTGAGCCTCTCACATTAAACAACCGTCTTTCCTGCAGTTTTTTTTGTTGTCTTGCCAACGTACTGTAGTAGTGCACACACTAAATGATGTGGCAGACAGAGGGTCACACACTACAAAAATTCTTCACTTGGTTGTGAGGTTGTCGATACCACTTTGAAAACAATGATGTGATTCGATTTTGTAGCTACAACAAGCTGTGGCTCAAAACCAACCTACACATTTTCAGTCAGACATTCACGCATGCCATACATAGTTGAAATGTCTAGCTAAATGTTGAATTAAATAACATTGCTTGTGCACTTCAGAGCTGTAACGATTTGACGCGTTGGAAACGAATCCAGGCTGTATCACAACCGACCGTGATTGGGAGTCTCGTAGTGCTGCGCACATTGGCCCTCACACTACGAGAGCGTTGCAGATTTGTTGCCGATAAAATCAAACATGTTTGTGCAGTCACAGACGTCGCGGTATTTTCAAAGACGAGATCTGTAGCCCTCAGACTGCGTATCTGAATCGCTCACATTAACGACATGGGGATTTTGTGTCCGATCTCAAAAACTTGTTTGGGACAGCTAATTCGGGGCCAAAATTTTGTAATTTACACCTGTTTTAAGGGGAGGGAGGGGGGGTGCTCACATAGCACTACTATCACTCTCCCCTCTCTTCTTGTGGTGGCAATAGGTTAAGAACCTGTTTAGGATATTTATAGCTGTGAGATGCACCCGGTACACTAATTGGGAGCGTTATGGTGCCAAAATGACCCAAATGGGACCTTAGCTATGAACAGAGGAGAAACAGGATCGCTATGCTCTGAGGATGGCTTATTCATTCTTTAATGAATTAGGTGAAGGTAATGAATAGATGCCCTAAATGCATGTTGTATAGCTGAGACTTTGCTGCTACTGGGGTGTGTGTGTAGCCTCTTTACACCTTGCGCTAACATGTGGGTTTCGTGATCTGATCAATATGGTCCAATCACTATATGCTCAACGTTTGTTGTGTCTACACATGGTGTTTAAATGTGTTTCATCTGTCAACTGTTTCCGCCTTGTGACCAGATTTCCTGGTGCCTCGCTCTATGCAAATGATTTGGCAGACATTCTTTCAATGTAGTATGAATGTTCTCACACTACATGGCCGAAAGTATGTGGACACCTGCTCGTCGAACATATCATTCCAAAATCATGACCATTAATATGGAGTTGGTTCCCCCTTTTGCTGCTATAACAGCCTCCAATTATTTCTGGAAAGGCTTTCCACTAGATGTTGGAACATTGGTTGGAGACTTGCTTCCATTCAACGACGAGCATTAGTGAGGTCAGGCACTGATGTTGGGCAATTAGTCCTGGCTCACAGTCAGATTTTCAATTCATCCCAAGGGTGTTCGATGGGGTTGAGGTCAGGGCTCTGTGCAGGCCAGTTAAGTTCTTCCACAGAATCATCTAGAACAGGCCTGATCAATTCCAGTACTCGGAGGCCTGATTGGTGTCACACTTTTCCCCCATCCCTAGCAAACACACATGATTTAAACTAATTGAATTAACTGAACATCATGATTAGTTGATTATTGGCGTCAGGTGGTTTAGCTGGGGCTGGGGCAAAAGTGTGACACCAATCAGGCCCCAGAGGACTGGAGTTGACCAGGCCTGGTCTAGAAGGTCATTGTATGCTCTAGAGTTAAGATTTCCCTTCACTGGAACTAAGAGACTTAGCCCGAACCATGAAAAACAGCCCCAGACCATTAATTCTCCTCCACCAAACTTTACAGTGGGTATTATGCATTCGGCCAGGTAGTGTTCTCCTGGCATCCACCAAACCCATATTCATCTGTCGGACTGCCAGATGGTGAAACGTGATTCATCACTCCAGAGAGTGCGTTTACACTGCTCCAGAGTCCAATGGCGGCGAGCTTTGCACCACTCCAGCCAACGCTTGGCATCACACATGGTGATCTTAGGCTTGCTCGGCCATGGAAACCCATTTCATAAAGCTCCCAACGAACAGCTCTTGTGCTGACGTTGCTTCTAGAGGCAGTTTGGAACTCGGTCGTGAGTGTTGCAAGCGAGGACAGATGATTTTTACGCGCTAAAGCACTCGACGGTCCCGTTCTGTGAGCTTGTGTGGCCTACCACTTTGCGGCTGAGCCGTTGTTGTTCTTAGACATTTCCACTTCACGAAACAGCACTTACAGCTGACTGGGACAGCTCTAACAGGGCAGAAGTTTGATGAACTGACTTGTTGGAAAGGTGGCATGCTGTGATGGTGCCACGTTGAAAGTCACTGAGCTCTTTAGTATGTGCCATTCTACTTGCTATGTTTGTCTATGGAGGTTGCATGGCTGTGTGCTCGATTTTATACATGTGGCTGAAATAGCAGAATCCACTAATTTGAAGGGGTGTCCACATACTTTGGTATTTTAATCGTCCATGGGTACAATCAGAATGTGGACGAGATCAGGACAAAGAACACATGTTAGCACCAGGTGTATATGTGTTTGTATGTGTGTAGATGGAGAGAGTGGGTGTTCTGGTCTCTAGCTCTCTGCCATTGGGATCCAATTCTACCATGCCTGCTGCTACCATATATCTCAGTGTAATGGGCTTATTAGTGTGTTTCATGCACTGTGACCCTGATGCACTGCGACCTTTCTCTGCTCCTCACATGCAGGCGAGGGAGGGAAGGAAGTTTATTTTATTTTTTTGAAAGGGTAAAAATACTGGAGGAGGGCTAAACACATACACACACAGAGCGAGATAGTTGAAAAACCCTGATTACACAGATTTACTCAGTTACTAAGCACATGTTGGGATGAGAGGGCTGAGATATTTTATCCAAGTGGCTTTCCCTCCTTGACAATAGACACACTCCTTAAAATGTTGGAGGCAGGCTCAGTCCCAACCCCATTGTAAATGGTCTGGAACAGCCAAGGCGATGTCTACCCACGCAAGACAAAGTCAGCTTTGGCAGAGGCAGACCTGGTGCAAACAGAGCGACACTACTGTATTGTAGTATGTCTCATGACTGGTCTGACTCTATGCCCGAGAGGCACAGTAGGAGACTGAATACTGTAGGTGGCCAGTTTTTATGACTTAACGACAGGTCGTAAATTCCTTGCAGAAACTTTCTCTACACTGCCATGGAGTATTGAGGGAGAGAACCTCTTGGGAATAAAGACATTCTTCCCGCCAAAACTCTATCATCCATAAGTGGAGAATGAAACAATATTTACAATATAAAGAATTTCAGAAATGGTGGGGGGGGGGGTGGATTTAAAGAATAATCATGTTGAATAATCTGTAATGTAAGTAAGGACCGTTGAACAACAACTGTATCTCTCAATGTGTAAATCTGATTACTGGGAAATATACATCTAAATGTTGTGGAACTTATATGATTAACTACGAAACTATTTGTGAGAAGATGAAATGTGGCTCTTAGCCCACGTGATTACAGACATTATACCAAATGTAATGGAACCACCCCTTTTGCCGGAGTATATGAAAGGACTCCTAACGAAATATACATTAGACCAGAGTATGTGAGGACCATCCACACGTTGAAATGGTTGACCTCTCTACAGATCAGTATACGGATACTAAGCCGGGCGTGTAAAATGGTTAGACATTAGACCAGCGTGACCGACAGCGTGAGCTGGAAGGTACAAAATGGTTAGAAACTCTCTCTAAGAAGACTACACAAGGAACATTCATTCTGCAGCTTTAGTCTAGTAAGCTCGACCGAGGACCACTGTGTGGTATTTTGAAGGATCCATTTTTTACAAACTCTTCCAGAATGAAGTTCCGTTCTAACAGACACTCTGAAACCAAGAAGCTACGACTGCAAAGGACATGGTGACCTCTGGTGGACAACCAGAGACTTTCTGATGAACTACTCTCCACAGACTGATCGAGTGATTTCAACACAGCGATACGACAAAGACGTGCAATCGTAAATATGTACATTGCATCTCTAAATCCGAATAAAATGGTTGTTGGGGTGATGAACGTATTATTCAACTGTATGTACGATAGGTGAATTCCTTTGTCTCTTCTTCGCCCGCTATTTTTTACATGCCCCCCCCTTTTCATTGTGTAACAAGCCATCATATCGGTTTTCATTGTATTGTGTTAGTAACCAATATCTATACCGTGTATGTGTTTATGTATTTCTGTGTGATTTTATTTAGTTAGTAAATAAATATTTAAGCAAATTTGTATATCGCTGATTCATCCTTTATGCTTTGGTTCTTGCAGATATCCAAGGATTTTGCGACATTCAGAATGAGACTGATAAGGTAACAATTAGCAAATGATTGGATGACTGCTATGATATTTAGATATTCTGATTGATATTTGAGTTAATTCGGGAAACGGTGACTCATTAAATAAACTTTTCCTGTGGTGCCCCAGATTACTACTTCATTAAGTGTTACATGATTACTTTAATCGCGTAATAATTTAACGTGGTATGTAATTATTCTATGAATAGCTGTCATCGCATTAATAATAGTCACTCTTCAAGACAGTGTGCACAAATATTGGCCCTCACGTAGGCTGCCCACATTGGTCCAATGCGCCTTTGCTCATCGGCTCCACGTTGGCCCCCAAGGCATTGACATAGTGAGGGCAGCCCCATATCTGGTGAAGGCAGCCCTAACCTTACATGAAATAAGCCCATTTATTTCCAGCAAACATGCCCACATTGGCACGATGTGGGCCCAATGCGGGTTAAAAAACTCCTTAAAGTTGGTTGCCAGCCGCCATTTAAAATCCACAGAAGAAGAATGAATGAGGAGAGATTAATCAAAGAAAACTACCAAAAAAAGTTAAAAGGGGAAACCTATTTTTTATTTTATTTTTTTATCTGTGAATTAATTGTTGGAGTAGAGAACACATGATTTTGTGTGACTCAAAATTGGTCAAAATTCTACAAAGATCCAGGAAGAATAGGACCATATGCATTTCAGGTGAAATAAAAACACGTTTATCTGTCAGGACAAATTAGCTAGCTAAATTAATGTCCATGAATGTTTCATATGTGTATCAACTTGTTCCCAAATTAATATAGTTGGTTCACAGTTTGTTTTGATTTTATAACCTGCGTGTCATGAACGCGTCTGGTAGGGAGAGACTAAATCAACATGCACAGGATGGCGCATGCCAACGCACGTGCGGAGCCAATTTGGTCATCGTGTTACAGTGTATCAGAAAAACAAAGTTGTTAGTATCATATAAATATCTTTTTACCAGAGAAACTTAAGTTTATCATATGTCACATGCACTTATGTGGTGTAGTGGTGCATGAAGGAGTGGGTATAATTTTGCCCCAAAAATACTAAATGGCTGCCCGGCGAAGGAAAGGCCCTTGTGTGGAAAATTCTATGAGAAACATTGACCTAAAATCATGACTCCCATATTGGTCTTTCACATTCAGGCCAAGCAAAGCTACACTGTGCAAGTAGTCTAACAATAGGCCTAATATAGAGCCCGTCAGTGGAGGTGTCATAATACCCCAAAAATCTAGCTGTCAAACAGGGAAATGATTCCAATAGTTTTTCTACCATTCATTTTTTTCCCATCGTGGATTTTAGAAAACACTTCTAATAAGGGCTGTGTTTTCTGTAGGCTTACTCTGGTGGGACGTTTTGATAACCGTGTCAATCTCTCTCGGACAAAGTGACTTTAACAATATATTTGGTTCTAATTAACTCTTTGCTGACAGGTGTCGTGTTCATTTAGAACTTACACAAGACAGTTCATGGAATTGTCTGTAAAGAAATGTAACCTATTCGTACATTTAGCCAACATTAGATAGTTAATCAAGAGATTCTTACCTTTTTTGGAAGAATAAATGGTGGGGAAATTATTGGAACCATTTCCCTGTTTGACCTCTAGGTTTTATGGGTATTATGAGTCCTACTGTGGTACTCTATTGAAACATAAATGAGGCTGTCAATATAGTCAGAAATTCACAGGTTTCAGATTTTCCTTTAAAGTCACACTTTTACAGAAAGCAACACATTTTTGTGTTCTAAGTCCATAACAATGCATGGGCCACACAAGGAGACCACTTTTGAGGTCTGGGAAAAATCTAAGATATTTAGATATTTGAGTGTAGTTTCCCTTTAATTCAAGTGTGCAGGCACCTAGCACTGTTGTTTGGTTAGCAGTATTTCTGTTGCACTTGAGATGGAGTTAGCCAAATAAATGGCCCCTGGATTGATGCAAATAATCATGATATCTGACAGGTAGGCATAGGCTACTTTGTAGCTAATTAACATTTATAAGGAAAGCTGTTCTTTTTATGAAGACTTATTCGTATGTGATCTCCTGTTCTATTCTTTCAACTTTCATTCATTGTCTAGGGCTAGCCCATGTCAGGCTGGTGTGGGCTAGCCCATGCTTGGCAAGCCCGTGCTAGGCTGATGTGGGATTGCTGTGGGCTAGCCTGTGTTGGGTTGGTGTGGGTTTGGTGCGGACTAGTCTGTGCCCACCTTGCCCACCGAATACCCACATGGGGCCAATGGGGTCATGTTTGCAGGGATTTGAATTGCGTCTGCAGGCCTATACCAAACGAGGAGGCAACACAGTTCCTACACAAGTCTTTTGCCTGCAAAATCAATAACATCAGTGAGAGGAAACATGGGTATTTTCATACACTGAAAGTTCATTACATGCGCAATTACCTTGATGTTATCATCATTAACCTTCAGTTTGAGAGGCAGTAGGGGTATATGGTGCTATATGAGGGAACCAGCCGCGAATAGGGAGCTAGCACTCTCGCCTCCCCTGCTCAGGGTGAGGAGCGGTGGGGTTAAATGAACCTGACACCCCCCTGACTGACTGGAGCTCCGATGAGATTAATGAGTAGGGCTTCCGCTTCCAGCGAAGCTCGACTTATCCCCCGACACGGTTTTTTCAACGGGTCTGGGGTAAAGTGATATGAAAGGTAAACTGGCAGCGTCGGTTGTTGTTGTAATGTTACGGTGATGACACATGACACAGTTACGGTATTGAGGCCTAATGCTGTGGAGGGAGCGAGGAGTGGTGAACTTGTGTAGTAGGAAGAGGGACGTAGACCAGCTGGCTGGTGTGTTTACGGGCATATTCAATCAATCCTTATCCCAGTCTGCTGTTCCCACATGCTTCAAGAGGGCCACCATTGTTCCTGTTGCCAAGAAAGCTAAGGTAACTGAGCTAAACGACTACTCACTTCCGTCATCATAGCACTCACTTCCGTCATCATGAAGTGCTTTGAGAGACTAGTCAAGGACCATATCACCTCCACCCTACCTGACATCCTAGACCCACTCCAATTTGCTTACCGCCCTCAATAGGTCCACAGACGATGCAATCTCAACCACACTGCACACTGCCCTAACCCATCTGGACAAGAGGAATACCTATGTGAGAATGCTGTTCATCGACTACAGCTCAGCATTTAACACCATACTACCCTCCACCCTGGGTCTCCGCCCTGTGCAACTGGGTACTGGACTTCCTGACGGGCCGCCCCCAGGTGGTGAGGGTAGGTAACAACATCTCCACCCCACTGATCCTCAACACTGGTGCCCCACAAGGGTGCGTTCTGAGCCCTCTCCTGTACTCCCTGTTCACCCATGACTGCGTGGCCATGTACGCCTCCAACACAATCATCAAGTTTGCGGACGACACTACAGTGGTAGGCTTGATTACCAACAACGATGAGACGGCCTACAGGTCGGAGGTGAGGGCCCTCGGAGTGTGGTGTCAGGAAAATAACCTCACATTCAACGTTAACAAAACTAAGGAGATGATTGTGGACTTCAGGAAACAGCAGAGGGAGCACCCCCCTATCCACATCGATGGGACAGTAGTGGAGAGGGTAGTAAGTTTTAAGTTCCTCGGCATACACATCACAGACAAACTTAATTGGTCCACCCACACAGACAGCATCGTGAAGAAGGCGCAGCAGCGCCTCTTCAACCTCAGGAGGCTGAAGAAATTTGGCTTGTCACCAAAAGCACTCACAAACTTCTACAGATGCACAATCGAGAGCATCCTGTCGGGCTGTATCACCGCCTGGTAAGGCAACTGCTCCGCCCACAACCGTAAGGCTCTCCAGAGGGTAGTGAGGTCTGCACAATGCATCATCGGGGGCAAACTACCTGCCCTCCACAGGACACCTACACCACCCGATGTCACAGGAAGGCCATAAAGATCATCAAGGACAACAACCACACGAGCCACTTCCTGTTCACCCCACTATCATCCAGAAGGCGAGGTCAGTACAGGTGCATCAAAGCAGGGACCGAGACACTGAAAAACAGCTTCTATCTCAAGGCCATCAGACTGCTAATATTGAGTGGCTGCTGCCAACACACTGACTCAACTGCAGCCACTTTAATAATGGGAATTGATGGAAATTGATGTAAAATATATCACTAGCCACTTTAAACAATGCTACTTAATATAATGTTTACATACCCTACATTATTCATCTCATATGTATATGTATATACTGTATTCTATATCATCTACTGCATCTTTATGTAATACATGTATCACTAGCCACTTTAAACTATGCCACTTTGTTTACATACCCTACATTACTCATCTCATATGTATATACTGTACTTGATACCATCTACTGCATCTTGCCTATGCCGTTCTGTACCATCACTCATTCATATCTTTATGTACAAATTCTTTATCCCTTTATACTTGTGTGTATAAGGTAGTAGTTTTGGAATTGTTAGGTTAGATTACTCGTTGGTTATTACTGCATTGTCGGAACTAGAAGCACAAGCATTTCGCAACACTCGCATTAACATCTGCTAACCATGTGTATGTGACATAAATTTGATTTGATTAGATTTGTAATCAGAGCTGCCTCAGTCTGCATTCAAGGCCAGGTGGACTTGTGGTTATTGACTGGGAATAGATATCTATGTTGGTGTCAAAGAATAGTGATTCTCCAACTCTTTGTCAATAGCTAGGTTTCCAACCAATTGGCGACAGATTTTCAGGCAAATATTCTAAAATCCGCATGAAGAAAATATGCACATTTTCCCACCAGTGGTGTGTTTCCACCAAACTGACTTGTTGCCGATAAAATGTAGTAAGTGATGACTTAAATTGTCAAGTACTGAATAAATATCTGAAGTTCAATGTGTTTCTATTGCTTTTTCAACTCTACCGATAGTTTTGTCACAAAAACTGTTGCATTAAATAGCAGAGGTGCCCACTCTGGTCTTGGCACCTGCGCTCCAGGCAACAGCTCACAGATACACTGTGGGTAGGCTGTGCGGGTAGGCTAGCCTATATGACAAGATTATTATAGATAAGAGCGAGATTTGTGTTTGTCAAACGGCAGCCATGGATCAATCATCATGTCACCAGAATATTGATATTTATTGGAAAGGAGAATCAAATATCACAGTGCACTTTCACCACCCTGTGGTGATCATCATAACATATTTAATCTGTAGCCCAATAAACTGCATGCTTTCTGGAGTTGTAGTGCCAGGACTATACAAATATCCTCGTGTGACTCTGTTTACTTCGATATGATGGTAATTCTATAAATATTTGCATGTGAAGGCGTTTCCACCGTCATTTCCCGCATTATTCATATTACAGACACAGAAAGATCCCACCTTGTCCAGCAAAATGCTTGGTTGTTGACATTTGTAAAGTTTACCAACAAATTTGCTGTTTCCATCAGGCCTTTCATTAAATATTTTTAATCGGACATGTACTTTACTAAAGGTTGGATGGAAACCAAAAGTATTGGGACAGTGTGGTTTTGTACTCCAGCACTTTAGATTTGAAATGATACAATGACTATGAGGTTAAAGTCCATATTGGGTGAACTGTTTAGAAAAGACAGAACTTTTTGTAGATAGTCCCCCCCGTTTTAGGGGACCAAAATTATTGGGACAAATTCAGTTGTGTAAAGTAGTCAAAAGTTTAGTATTTGGTCCCATATTCCCAGTGGTGTAAAGTACTTAAGTAAAAATACTTTAAAGTACTACCTACTGTAAGTAGTTTTTTTGGGCATCTGTATATACTATACTATTCATATTTTTGACTACTTTTACTTCACTACATTCCTAAAGACAATTATGTACTTTTTACTCTATACATTTCCCCTGGCACCCAAAAGTACTCATTACATTTTGAATGCTTAGCAGGACAGGAAAATGGTCTAATTCACACACTTATCCCAGGTCATCCCTACTGACTCTGATCTGGCGGAACACATGCTTCGTTTGTAAATGATGTCTGAGAGTTGGAGCATGCCCCTGGCCATGCATAAATAAAAACTAGAAAATGTGGCTGTCTGCTTTGCCTAATATGAGGAATTTTAAATGTACTTTTACTTTTGATACTTTAAGTACATTTGAGCAATTACATGTACTTTTGATACGTAAGTACATTTAAAACCAAATACTTTTAGACTTTCACTCAAGTTGTTTTTTACTGGGTGACTAACTTTTACTTGAGTCATTTTCTATTAAATTATCTTTACTTTTACCAAGTATGACAATTGAGTACTTTTTCCACCAATTGCATATTCCAAGCAAACAATGACTACATCAAGCTTGTGATTCTACAAATTTGTTGGATGCCTTTTCTTTTTGTTTTGGTTGTTTCCGAATATTTTGTGCCCAATAGAAATAAATGGGAAATAATGGATTGTGTCATTTTGAAGTCACTTTTATTATACACTGAACAAAAATATAAACGATACAGACAACGAACACAATTGCATTTTATGTATGGCAATTTGAATGCACAGAAATACCGCGATGAGATCCTGAGGCCCATTGTTGTGCTTTTTATCCACTGTTATCCTCTCATGTTTCAGCATGGCCCCATGTCGCTGAAAATGTTCCAGTTCTTCCATGGCCTGCATACTGTGGTTTCTTTACTATCAAATGAGGAGGGACAAACTTATCGCACAAGTCAGAGTTATACTTAAACTAAATATTGAATCACTTATTAATAAGGGAGCAGGCCAATACAACACACACATATGAAGTGAATCGTTCGAGTGCTCTACGATAATGATGGCTGGTCGACGATTCACGCTCAGATGATTCGCTGAGAGCCCCGAGACAAAAGTATAAAGGTATTTTTATAGCCAAGATATACCCCTTTCAACCTACATGACGAACAACAGATAAATAGAATGGGTCACAAGGTTAAGATCTGTATGAAAGATACCTATAATACATAGCAGACAGTATCTGCTGTGTCAACAGTTTTCATTGTATAGTCCATTGTCTGGTCCTCTGACTCCAAACTGGAACCATCTCTCCCTGGTATGGTATAGAACAGAAACATTAACTCATGCTCTGGAATGCACTTTAGGTTTTATCACCCAAAAGACATGGTAAATCTCCCGTCAGTGTTATCTCCCAGAGTCCCATCCTCAGTAGAACACACACACAATAGTTAACAGAATACTCTATTATGTTGCATAAAACAACCATTTGATGCAATAAAAATATTATAACATAGTCTTGCAATTTTTCCACCATAATACTCACCAGACATGTCACCCATTGAGCATGTTTGGCATGCTCTGGATCGATGTGTACGACAGCGTGTTCACATTCCTGCCAATATCATGCAACATCGCACAGCCATTAGAAAAGGGTAGGACAACATTCCACTGGCCACAATCAACAGCTTGATCAACTCTATGCGAAGGAGATGTCAAGCTGCATGAGGCAAATGGTGGTCACACCAGATACGGACTGGTTTTCTGATCCACGCCTTTACTTTTTTAAATTTAAGGTATCTGTGATCTATAAATATGCATATCTGTGTTCCCAGTCATGTGAAATCCATAGATTAGGGCCTAATGAATGTATTTAAATTGACTGATTTCCTTATATTAACTAACTCAGTAAAATCTTTGAAATTGTTGCATTTATATTTTTGTTCTGTACAAGTAAGAATAGAATATGTTTCTCAACACTTATTGTGGGTGCTACCATGATTTCAGATAATCCTGAATGAATCCTGAATAATTATGAAGTTAGAGGCATAAATATGATAACACACAAATGCTAACCTCCCCTGTTTTTGTAATGGTAAGAGGTTAGCATGTCTTGGGGGTATGATATTTGTGGGTGTGAGGGAAGGACCTCATCTATACATGGCAGCATTGTTCCTCAGACATACTGTACAGTATACTTCTGACTGTGCTTTTCACATGGATTCATAGAATAGTGGGGTTCCCTCGAAGAAGAGAGAGAGAGAGAGAGAGAGAGAGAGAGAGAGAGAGAGAGAGAGAGAGAGAGTATGAAAAAGAGATCCACAAATATACTGTAATAGAAAAAGAGAGCAAGGTCATACGAAACTGAGAGCGGCTGAAAAACCGAGAAGGAGAGAAATAGGGAAGGAGAGGCTAGAGAGAAGTGTGACTGGTATGCAGGCAGACTTTTCAATCCAGATCATAAATTCTCCCTCGGCTCACCGGCTTCTCCACTGCTGCCTACCTTGCATTGCATCTTCTCCCTCCGTAAATTCACACAACACACAACTTTGTCTTTCCTCCCCTCCTTTGATCAAATAAATTCAATCAATTCTATATGTGTCAAACCATGGGCTTGATCTCTCAAAGGCAGGCACATTTGATTTGAGTGAATTCAAGAGATGTGTGCCAATGAATAATACATGGTTTTCTCCTTGAAGTTACTCTGACTTATTAAGTCCCAGGTTCCCCCTGACCTGAGCCGGCTGGCGTTGGGTGGAGTGTATACGTGCTGCAAGCTGTCGCAGAGGTGGAGCAGCATTGGGCAATAAAGAGGAAGACGTCTCTACTCCCTGCTGGCCCGATGCGCAGTCGCTCCCACATGCACGGACGCGTGTAGGCGGACATACATGTACATGTCACATATGAATTCACTTACATGCCCCTCTCTCTGTGTATGAAAGTAGTAAAAAGTTAAGTATTTCATCCCATATTCCTAGCATGCAATGACTACAAGCTTGCGACTCTACAAATTTGTTGGATGCATTTGCTGTTTGTTCTGGTTGGGTTTCAGATTATTTTGTGCCCAATAGAAATGAATGGTAAATAATGTGTTGTGTCATTTTGGAGTCACTTTTATTGTAAATAATATAGTTTCTTTCTAAATACTTCTGCATTAATGTTGACTAGCTGCTGGACCCTTGGGGCAAACTCTGTCATATCCAGGATGGAATGTCATGCACTCCACCCCTCCTTCCCACTGACTGCACCTGTCCATAACCTGTATGTAATACGTTACATAGATGGACGGGACTTCATCACCCATTGGAGACTTAATGACAGAACCTCTATACACAACTAATTTGTATTTGCTAGGTAAGTGTAGGCATACTGTCTTTAAAAGCACATCAATATGATATTGACAACAGAAAATGTTTTGTCTTTTTAATACAAACGATTTTGCAGTTGATAAATGTATCTACACTCAAGCTGGGCGATGTTTGTGCAATGTCCACCTGTAGGGATATTAGTAGTTCTGGGATTTGCCCCCCCGGGAAAGATCTAACAGCGAACATAAGTAGAGACCAGACAAACTAGCCAGTTATAGAATATTGTGTTGTACCTGAGCTGACTCAAGTCCAGCCATTCAAATTGCAGCTGATACTGTTTCCACGGTAACATGTCTTTACATAACATGATGAAACTTTGAAACTCAGCTGCAAGCTACTTTCATAGCAAGGTGTTGTAGAACGAGTGTCCAATGCAACGCATTCCAGACACTGGCTCTTGCTCTCTTGCCATAACTGATTTGACAGATAAATATAATCTAGAGAGACACACACATGCCAGCTGCAGCTATCCCCAAGCTATGACTGGCTAAACACAAGGTCAGCGCAGGCTTTAGCCTACGCATAGAACTGAATTAGCTGACCGTCTTGAGATGGCGAGTCAGACAGGAGGACGAAGTCCTCAACTTCAAAATGTAGTTCTCTCCATCGCAAAGCTAGCTTAACTTACCTTGCCTAGTGACAAGATGGTGCCGACGACACGGTCGCCCTGCGCCAACTCTGCAGTATTTTGCGCAAGCATTTCGCTGCGCCTGCTTTGACATCTGTGTACTCCACAAATAACTTTTATTAGAGCCCTTGTTTGTTGTGATTGAAAGGCAAAGATACATCCAAGCAACACCCACATCAAATCACCCCCCAGACAACTCTTGTTTGTCTTCAGTCATGGCCGCTAGCATTTTTTAACAACCAAGCTTTGAGGCCAAATCACACTCTGGGGTGTGAAGACATACACAATGAATACAGTACATCTTTGTTAACATTTTTAAAAATGATTATTCATTTGGAAAACGTTCTATAATTTTCTTTCACTTTCGAAAATGTGGAGTAGGTTGTGTAAATCTGTAGGAAAACAATCCTTGTAATTTTAAGGCAGCAAAATTGTGGTGTATAGACTTTCACTAGGCACTGTAAGTGTGTTTCATTGTGCGTATTTCTGTGTGTGAATGATTGTGTGTTTGCGATTACGTGTGTTAGAATGTGTGTGTGTGTGTTGGAATGTGCATGTAAATTAATGTGTTCAAATGTGTGTGTACGCAATTGTTTGTTCATGTCATCCCCATTCAGCACTCCACCCCTCCTGTCTCTCAGTAGATGGCAGCCTTGCTCCGTGGAGGCCCGCAGCATGCCCAGCTGTGCTGCCATAGTGTGTGATAACACTAGGCCCAGAGAGAGAGAGCGAGACAGCGAGAGATTACAAGACCAAAAACAGGAGAAATGTGCTAAAACATAGTTATATTTTAGAGGAGAGAGGAAGTATTCTGAAGAGGAGGCGAGTGTGCGTGCGTGTGTGTGTGTGTGTTGTCACTCTGGTTATGTCTAAGAGACAGGGGACCATGCTTGTACCATACCCAGCCTTTTCCCCTCGAGGACAGAGTGTCTAGGAGTGGAAGAGCAGGGCTACATTGGCATGACATAAAACCGTTCTCATTGGCATGGCATAACCTTGTAGACACGGGGGGACGGCGGAATAGCAGATGCCAGACACAGACACGGCGAGAGACTTTCTGTCTGAACATGATACACAGGGGAACCAAGCGGGTGAGGGGGATGAACGTTTGTCTACACACACCATGCTACAGACATATGTTACACTACTAGAACCTGGGAAAGGGATACACAATTCAACTGACACTGACAAAGGTCATTTCCACTGGTCCCAGATTGAAAGTAGTGTATTTTACAGTAAATGTGGTAGTTTAGTCTTTTATGGAGAATCACTGTTCCAGTTTACACTCTTATTCACACCTGTAGCTGCTTACTTCTACTGTTATCTTAGCGATACTACCAGACGACAGTATGCTGTAGATGCTAGTACACCACAAACCCAACTGGTCCACAACACCACACCATAAAATCAAAAATAGCAACGGCATAAACAAAGCTCAACAAAGCACAGAAAGGTAATGCTAAGGTACAGTACGTGCGTCACTAAAGCCACAGGTTGGCCGGCCTCCACCCAGTACCCTGCCCTGAACCTTAGTCACTGTTCTAACCGGCTATGACCAGGTACTCTATCCTGCACCTTAGAGACTGCTGCCATATGTACATAGAGTAACACTGAACACGGGTCACTGTAATAATATAAACACTGCTCAAAAAAATAAAGGGAACACTAAAATAACACATCCTAGATCTGAATGAATGAAATATTCTTCTTAAATACTTTTTTCTTTACATAGTTGAATGTGCTGACAACATAATCACACACAAATTATCAATGGAAATCAAATATATCAACCCATGGAGGTCTGGATTTGGAGTCACACTCAAAATTAAAGTGGAAAACCACACTACAGGCTGATCCAACTTTGATGTAATGTCCTTAAAACAAGTCAAAATGAGGCTCAGTAGTGTGTGTGGCCTCCACGTGCCTGTATGACCTCCCTACAACGCCTGGGCATGCTCCTGATGAGGTGGCGGATGGTCTCCTGAGGGATCGCCTCCCAGACCTGGACTAAAGCATCCGCCAACTCCTGGACAGTCTGTGGTGCAACGTAGCACGTTGGTGGATGGAGCGAGACATGATGTCCCAGATGTGCTCAATTGGATTCAGGTCTGGGGAACGGGCAGGCCAGTCCATAGCATCAATGCCTTCCTCTTGCAGGAACTGCTGACACACTCCAGCCACATGAGGTCTAGCATTGTCTTGCATTAGGAGGAACCCAGGGCCAACCGCACCAGCATATGGCCTCACAAGGGGTCTGAGGATTTCATCTCGGTACCTAATGGCAGTCAGACTACCTCTGGTGAGCACATGGAGGGCTGTGCGGCCCCCCAAAGAAATGCCACCCCACACCATGACTGACCCACCGCCAAACCGGTCATGCTGGAGGTTGTTGCAGGCAGCAGAATGTTCTCCACGGCGTCTCCAGACTGTCACATCTGTCACATGTGCTCAGTGTGAACCTGCTTTCATCTGTGAAGAGCACAGGGCGCCAGTGGCGAATTTGCCAATCTTGGTGTTCTCTGGCAAATGTCAAACGTCCTGCACGGTGTTGGGCTGTGGACGTCGGGCCCTCATACCACCCTCATGGAGTCTTTTTCTGACCGTTTGAGCAGACACATGCACATTTGTGGCCTGCTGGGGGTTATTTTGCAGGGCTCTGGCAGTGCTCCTCCTGCTCCTCCTTGCACAAAGGCGGAGGTAGCGGTCATGCTGCTGGGTTGTTGCCCTCCTACGGCCTCCTCCACGTCTCCTGATGTACTGGCCTTTCTCCTGGTTGCTTCTCCATGCTCTGGACACTACGCTGACAGACACAGCAAACCTTCTTGCCACAGCTCGCATTGATGCGTCATCCTGAATGAGCTGCACTACCTGAGCCATTTGTGTGGGTTGTAGACTCCGTCTCATGCTACCACTAGAGTGAAAGCACCGCCAGCATTCAAAAGTGACCAAAACATCAGCCAGGAAGCATAGGAACTGAGAAGTGGTCTTAGGTCACCACCTGCAGAACCACTCCTTTATTGTGGGTGTCTTGCTAATTGCCTATAATTTCCACCTGTTGTCTATTCCATTTGCACAACAGCATGTGCAATTTATTGTCAATCAGTGTTGCTTCCTAAGTGGACAGTTTGATTTCACAGAAGTGTGATTGACTTGGAGTTACATTGTGTTGTTTAAGTGTTCGCTTAATTTTTTTGAGCAGTGTATATACTGTTTTTACATTGGTAACTAGTTTATAATAGCAATAAGGCACGTCGGGGGTTTGTTGTATATGGCCAATATACCACGGCCAATATACCACGGCTAAGGGCTGTATCCAGGCACTCCGCGTTGCGTTGTGCTTAAAATAACTTTATTTGTCACATGCGCCGAATACAACAAGTGTAGACCTTACTGTGAAATGCTTACTCACAAGCCCTTAACCAACAGTGCAGTTCAAGAAGAGTTAAGAAAATATTTACCAAATAAACAAAGGTAAAAAAATTATATAAAGTAACACAATAAGATAACGATAACGAGGCTATATACAGGGGGTACCGGTACCGAGTCAGTGTGCGGGGGTACAGGTTAGAGGTAATTTAGGTAGGGGTGAAGTGACTATACATAGATAATAAACAGGGGGGTTAATGTAATAGTCCGGTGGCCATTTGATTAATTGTTCAGCAGTCTTATGGCCTGGGGGTAGAAGCTGTTTAAGGAGCCTTTTGGTCCTAGACTTGGTGATCCAGTACCGCTTGCCGTGCGGTAGCAGAGAAAACTGTCTATGAATTGGGTGACTGGAGGCTCTGACAATTTTATGGGCTTTCCTCTGACACCACCTATTATATAGGTCCTTGATTGCAGGAAGCTTGGCCCCAGTGATGTACTGGGCCATACGCACTACCCTCTTTAGCGCCTTACAGTCAGATGCCGAGCAGTTGCCGTTTTCAGCTTCCAGGAATTGTGTACAGATCCTTGCGACATGGGGCCGTGCATTATCATGCTGAAACATGAGGTGATGGCGGCAGATGAAAGGCACGACAATGGGCCTCAGAATCTCATCACTATGTCTGTGCATTCAAATTGCAGTAGTGTTCATGGTCTGTAGCTTATGCCTGCCCATACCATAACCCCACCGCTACCATGGGGCACACTGTTCACACACTGTTAGCAAACTGCTCGCTCACACAATTCCATGTGCCCGGTACAGTTGAAACTAGGATTCTTCCGTGAAGAGCACATTTCTCCAGTGTGCCAGTGGGCATCGAAGGTGAGCATTTACCCACTGAAGTCAGTTACGACGCCGAACTGCTGTCAGGTCAAAACCTTGATGAGGACGACGAGCATGCAGCTGAGCTTCCCAGAGATGGTTTCTGACAGTTTGAAAATAAATGATTTGATTGAGCAAATCTACAATTTCATCAGCTGTCTGGGTGGCTGGTCACAGACGATCCTGCAGGTGAAGAAGCCAGATGTGGAGTCCCTGGGCTGGCACAGTTACATGTGGTCTGTGGTTGTGAGGCCGGTTGGACATACAGTACTGCCAAATTCTCTAAAACAACATTATGGTAGAGACATAAACATTAAATTCTCTGGCAACAGCTCTGATGTAAATTCCTGCAGTCAATATGCCAATTGCATGTTCCCTCAAAACTTGAGACATCTGTGGTTTTGTGTTGTGTGACAAAACATTTTAGAGTGGCCTTTTATTGTCCCCAGCACAAGGTGCACCTGTGCAATTATCTAACTGTTTAATCAGCTTCTTTATATGCCACACCTGTCAGGTGGATGGATTGTCTTGGCAAATGAGAAATGCTCATTTACAGGGATATAAACACATTTGTGCACAAAATTGGAGAGAAATAAGCTTTTTGTGCTCATGAAACATGGGTCCATTATGTACACATGTTGTGTTTATATATTTTTTCAGTACAGTACCATTCAAATGTTTGGACACGCCTTCTGGCAGGTCTTGGTAGTGAGGGCGGAGGTGTAGCTCTTCCCCTTGATGCAGAATGCGGTGTCCTTCCTCTTCCTAAAACTCCTCTCCTGACCCATGATGCACTTCTCTCCCTGATGCGGGCCAAAAGTATACATTAGCTGATTGTAAAAGTGTAGGATAAACGCAAGATATTTACAAAGACATGGGAATGTGTATGTGTGTGTTTGGGTACCTTCAGGTCAGTGAGTTTCCAGGAGTCGTAGTCGGCCTCAGTACACTGTCTGGGGAATGACTGTCTGAAGTCCACCTTGACAAGCTCCCAGTCTGACTGGTAACTGATGTGACCAAACACCCTGCAGAGAGATATAAGAGGGAGAGAGATACATTTATATTGTCACATGCACAGTGAAGTGCAGTAATCAATATCAAAATAGTATAACAAATAAATATAAATAATAATGATATATATACAGTACCAGTCACAAGTTTGGACACAACTACTCATTCAAGGGTTATTCTTTATTTTACTATTTTCTACATTGTAGAATAATAGTAAAGACATCAAACTATGAAATAACACAAATGGAATCATGTAGTCACCAGAAAAGTGTTAAATAAATCAAAATATATTTTATATTTGAGATCATTCAAAGTAGCCACCCTTTGCCTTGATGACAGCTTTGCATACTCTTGGCATTCTCTCAACCAGCTTCATGAGGTAGTCACCTGGAATGCATTTCACTTAACAGGTGTGCCTTGTTAAAAGTTCATTTGCGGAATTTCTTTCCTTCTTAATGCTTTTGAGCCAATCAGTTGTGTTGTGACAAGGTAGGGTTGGTATACAGAAGATAGCCCTAATACCAAAATACCAACAATTCCATATTATGACAAGAACAGCTCAAATAAGAAAGAGAAACAACAGTTTGTCAATAACTTTTAAAGTTTCTTCAAGTGCAGTCGCAAAAACCATGAAGCGCTATGATGAAACTGGCTCTCATGAGGACCGCCACAGAAAAGGAAGACCCAGAGTTACCTCTGTTTTAGAGTACAAGTTCATTAGAGTTACCAGCATCAGAAATTGCAGCCCAAATAAATGCCTCACAGAGTTCAAGTAACAGACACATCTCAACATCAACTGTTCAGAGGAGACTGCGTGAATCAAGCCGGTCGAATTGCTGCAAAGAAACCCCAACTAAAGGACACCAATAAGACGAAGAGATTTCCTTGGGCCAAGAAACACAAGCAATGGACATTAGACCAGTGGAAATCTGTCCATTGGTCTGATGAGTCCAAATTTAAGATATTTGGTTCTGACCGCTGTGTCTTTGTGAGATGCAGAGTAGGTGAATAGATTATCTCCGCATGTGTGGTTCCCACCATGAAGCATGGAAGAGGAGGTGTGATGGTGTGGGGGTGCTTTGCTGGTGACATTGTCAGTGATTTATTTAGAATTCAAGGCAAATCATTCTGCAGCAATCAAGACCATCTGGTTTGCGCTTAGTGGGACTATCATTTGTTTTTCAACAGGACACTGACCCAACACACCTCCAGGCTGTGTAAGGGCTATTTGACCAAGCAGAGAGTGATGGAGTGCTGCATCAGATGACCTGGCCTCCACATTCACCTGTCCTGAACCCAATTGAGATGGTTTGGGATGAGTTGGACCACGCAGACTGAAGGAAAAGCAGCCAACAAGTGCTCAGCATATGTGACTTGTTTCAGGAAACTAGGCTCACGAGAGCCCTTTGAACATCAACTTTAAAAAAAATCAAAATGCCTTTTTTGGAAGAACATGTGAACCTTCATGTGCCTGAATAACAAACTTGTTTGCCATTTGTAAATATGAATAAAATTGTTAAATTATGAGGCTAGTTTGTTTAGCCATAGAAAGAGTAAGCAACCTTCCTGCTAGTCATGATTGGCTAAGATAATGAGTGGGCTGGACTTGCCGAGAGATGAGTTTGGATTGGTCTGCCATATAGCACACTTCTGTCTATTTGAGCTTGTCAGTATGTCTAGGTAGTAAAGCTGCATAGTAAAACTGCATAAGCCTAATGTCAAGTTAAAGCGTACTGTTAGCTAGCTAACGTTAGCTGGCTGGCTTGCTAGCTAACGTTACATGTATGCTCTCCACTTCACATCAGTGAAATTCGAGTAAGATAGATAAGGAGATGGAAAAAACACCTGTCTCCGGACTCCATCTTCAAACTAAGGACAATAATGGCATCCAACAGGAGAATAGCTAAAGTTAAGTGTATGATCTTATTATTTCTATCTCAGACCCATTTGCTTGACTAATTATAACCTAATGTAAGCTAGCTAACATTGAAACTTGTTGGTTAGCTACCTCCAGATTCGTGCAGGGGAGTAAGGTCATGAAATGGGATAATGGTTCATTGTTTAGCCTGCTGAAGAAAATACTCCACTATGCAAGTAAATATTTCAATATAATGTTTATGATGTTACTGCGACAACTGACGATAGATGTGGCTGGTAAATTCACTCTGGTTATCTACTCCGATTTGAGACCACGTATAAGATAGTCTAGCTAGCTGCATTTTCAGATATTACACGTTTCTAATTTTGACATAAAGTCTTCTCATTTCAAGTTAAAGTGTACTTTTAGCTAACTAGCTGACGTTAGCTGGCTGGCTCGCTAGCTAACGTTACGTGTATGATCTTATTATTTGTATCTCAGACCCATTTGCTTGACTAGCTATAGCCTAATATTAGCTAGCTAACATTGAACCTGGTTGGTTAGCTACCTGCAGATTCATGCAGGGAGTAACGTCATGAGTTGGAGTTATGGTTCATTGTTTACCTAGCTACATGTCTTAACAAAAGACTCTCATCTGAGTGTGCCAGAGCGCAGAACAACTAATGAATATGGCCGGTGTCTGTAAACGTCAACAAAAAAGCATAATTAAATTGTTGCCAGCAGCACAGTTACAGTCACCATCGCTATGGATAACATGAAAATAGTCTAACCAGCTCTGCTAGGGCAAGTAAAATGGTCAGAGTGGGGTGTTCTCTCATTATGTGTCTGGAAGTAGCTAGCAAGCTAGCCAATGTTAGCCGGTTAGCTTGGGTGCTTGACTGCCGTTGTGAGGTCAGAACACTCTGATCAACCCCACTCCGCCAGAACGTCCAGTGTGCGCTCTGAACGCTCTGGGAGCGGAAGACTCTGAATTTAGGAATGCGCAATCTGACAGCACAGTTGCAGTCACCAACGCTCTGAATAACATAACAGTGTAACCAGCTCTGCTAGGGCGAATAATGTTCAGTGAACTGTTCTCTCATTTGTGTATGGAAGTAGTTAGCAAGTTAGCTTGCATGCCTGACAGCTTTTTAATTAAAAAATAATAATATTATGAACAAAACAAATACAAAAACAGAAATATACAAACAAGAGTACATAAACCTAAGAGACAGGGGTATTACATATCGAGAGAAATTTTCAATTTGTCAAAAAGTTTTTTTGTACATATTGCTTTTTTGTTTTTACACTTCCTGATCATTTCTAAATAATTAACAATGCAGAGAGGGGTTTGATCTCCGACCAATTCATTTTATGGATAAATAATCTGCAATGAAAAATAAACAAATTAACAATGAAAGTTAAATCAGGGTCCATATAATTTCGATGAAAATAAAACATAAAATCAGAGTCTTTCAAAGTAACATTAATAGTAGTTTCTTTTAAAATAAAATCTCACTCCAAAGTCTTCAGACATAGGAACAGACCCAAAATAAATGGTCAAGAGTCTCTGGGTCACAACCACAAAATACACATTTGTTAACAATAGCTATTTTGAATCTGTGTATAATCTGTGTATAATAATGCTGTTGTTAGTACAGAACGCTTGTATCAACCCTTAAAGAGATGGGTGGGGCTAAAGGGCGGCAGGGTAGCCTAGTGGTTAGAGCGTTGGACTAGCAACCGGAATGTTGCGAGTTCAAACCCCCGAGCTGACAAGGTACAAATCTGTCGTTCTGCCCCTGAACAGGCAGTTAACCCACTGTTCCCAGGCTGTCATTGAAAATAAGAATTTGTTCTTAACTGACTTGCCTGGTTAAATAAAGGTAAAATAAAATAAAAAAAATAAAAAAGCTTAGGAGGGTGTGAACGATGCTGAATGGGTGTAGACAAAGAAGGGCTCTCCAGTAGTAATACCCAAATATTCAAAGGCCATTTTCTCAAAAGTGAGTATGCAAGTTTATATTTCGAGGCAGAATTACTTTCCCATTGTTCCTCATCTGTAGTGTATGATATACCATTTTGTAGCTCTGAGTCTCTACTTTTATCCAATGTAACATTTTGTTACATAAGACTGATTTGAGCCGGTCGGTCACATATGTGGGAGCTCCTTCAAAACTGTTGGAAAAGCATTCCAGGTGAAGCTTGTTGAGAGAATGCCAAGAGTGTGCAAAGCTATCATCAAGGCAAAGGGTAGCTACTTTTTTGGTTACAACGTGATTCTATATTTGTTATTTCATAGTTTTTATGTCTACAATGTAGAAAATAAAGAAAAACTCTTGAATGAGTAGGTGTGTGCAAACTTTTGACTGGTACTGTATATTAATATTGTTTTATTATAAGGAGTGATCTTTAGTCACAAAAGGGGCGATCTGCAGTTAAAAAATAAACCCCCACCCTGCCACTGTTTCGGTATAAAAAAAGAGCTATTTATGCAAGGGCTGACCATCCATGATATCAAAAGTATAGTTTTAACCATGTAGAGGCTATAAAGTGTTTGTTTACTATTAGCATTGTTTAAAAACAATAGAGCAAAACAATCTTATATTTTGGATTTTGATGGGGTACAACAAACTAAGCTTGAATCAAATCAAAATCAAATCAAATGAGGTGTTTATAAGTTATATTCTTCAAGAATCAATGAGTAGGCATAAATATCATTCATGCAAGTCCAAAAATGGATGTAGCAATCGCAGATGACCCCTTTAACATTATACATTGTTTGAATCTCCTTATTAGATATATTCTACACTGTAGGTGTACTATATGTTCATGTTTATATATTTTATCAACTTAATTGAAAGAGGTCTTTATTTGAAATGCAGTAAACAGTTGTTATAGATTTTATATATATATATAAACTCAACAAAAAAGAAACGTCCCTTTTTCTGGACCCTGGTTTTCAAAGATAATTTGTAAAAAATAAAAACTTCACAGATCTTCATTGTAAAGTGTTTAAACATCGTTTCCCATGCTTGTTCAATGAACAATAAACAATTAATGAACATGCACCTGTGGAACGGTCATTAAGACACTAACAGCTTACAGACGGTAGGCAATTAAGGTCACAGTTATGAAAACTTGAAACCTGAAAAACACCAAAAGAAAGATGCCCAGGGTCCCTGCTCATCTGCGTGAATGTGCCTTAGGCATGCTGCAAGTAAGCATGAGGACTGCAGATGTGGCCAGGGCAATAAATTGCTATGTCTGTACTGTGAGACGCCTAAGACAGCGCTACAGGGAGACAGGACGGACAGCTGATTGTCCTCGCATTGGCACACCACATGTAACAACAACTGCACGGGATCGGTACATCCGAACATCACACCTGCGGGACAGGTACAGGATGGCAACAACAACTGCCTGAGTTACACAAGGAACGCACAATCCCCCCATCAGTGCTCAGACTGTCCGCAATAGGCTGAGAGAGGCTGGACTGAGGGCTTGTAGGCCTGTTGTAAGGCAGGTCCTCACCAGACATCACCTATGGGTTCAACCCACCGTCGCTGGACCAGACAGGACTGGCAAAAAGTGCTCTTCACTGACAAGTCACGGTTTTGTCTCACCAGGGGTGATGGTCGGATTTGTGTTTATCGTCGAAGGAATGAGCCTTACACTGAGGCCTGTACTCTGGAGTGGGATTGATTTGGAGGTGGAGGGTCCGTCATGGCCTGGGGCGGTGTGTCACAGCATCATCGGACTAAGCTTGTTGTCATTGCAGGCAATCTCAACGCTGTGTGTTACAGGGAAGACATCCTCCTCCCTCATGTGGTACCCTTCCTGCAGGCTCATCCTGACATAACCCTCCAGTATGACAATGCCACCAGCCAAAATTCTCGCTCTTTTCCGTAATAATCTCATCATGTAGACCATACCCGCACAGCCTACCCACACTGTATTTGCGAAATGCTGACTAGAGCGCAGGTGCCAAGACCAGAGTGGGCACAATAGCTATTTAACGCTACAGTTTTTGTGACAAAGTTATCTGTAGAGTTAAAAATGCTGGGCCTCCTGAGTAGAGCAGCGGTTTAAGGCACTGCATCACAGTGCTTGAGACGTCACTATAAATCCCGATTCGATCCCAGTCTGTGTGACAGCCGGCCGTGACCGGGAGACCCATGAGGTGCACAATTGGCCCAGCATCGTCCGGGTGAGGGGAGGGTTTGGCTGGCTGGTTGGGATTTCCTTGTTCCATCGTGCTCTTGCGACTCCTTGTGGCAGGCCGGGTATCCTCAAGCCGACTTCGGTCGCCAGATGGACGGTGTTTCCTCCGATATATTGGTGTGGCTGGCTTCTGGGTTAAGCGAGAAGTGCGGTTTGGCATGGTTGTGTTTTTGAGGACGTATGGCTCTTGGCCTTTGTCTCTCTAGAATCAGTAGACTTGCAGCAATGGGACAAGACTGAAACTACCAATTGGGGAGAAAAAGGGGTAAAAAAGCTCAATAGAAAGAGTAGAAGAGTTGCAAAGAAAAAGTCATATCTCGGACTGACCAATTAAACTGGACAGGACAGAAGTACACTGCCTAGAAGGCCACCATACTGGAGTCGCCTCTTCACTGTTGTCGTTGATACTGGTGTTTTGCAGGTACTATTTAATGAAGCTACCAGTTAAGGACTTGTGAGGCGTCTATTTCTCAAACTAGACACTCTAATGTACTTGTCCTCTTGCTCAGTTGTGCACCAGTTGTGCCTCCCACTCCCCTTTCTATTCTGGTTAGAGCCAGTCTACGCTGTTCTGTGAAGGGGAGTGGTACACAGCGTTGTACGAGATCTTCAGTTTCATGGCAATTTCTCATATGGAATAACCTTAATTTCTCAGAACAAGAATAGACTGACGAGTTTCAGAAGAAAGTTCTTTGTTTCTAGACATTTTTAGCCTGTAATCGAACCCACAAATGCTGATGCTCCAGATATTCAACTAGTCTAAAGAAAGCCAGTTTGTTGCTTCTTTAATCAGAACAGTTTTCAGCTGTGCTAACATAATTATAAAATGGGTTTCTAATGATCAATTAGCCTTTTAAAATTTTAAACTTGGATTAATTTACAACGTGTCATTGGAACACAGGAGTGATGGTTGCTAATGGGCCTATGTAGATATTCTGTAAAAAATCTGCCGTTTCCAGCTACAATGCTCATTTACAACATTAACAATGTCTACACTGTATTTGTGATCAATTTGATGCAATTTTTTGTCCATTAAAATAACTTTTCTTCCAAAATCAAGGACATTCCTAAATGACCCCAAACTTTTGAAAGGTAGTGTAACGTCTCTCGTCGAAAGGAGTGGACCAAAGCACAGCGTGGAAAGTGTTCATGATTTTAATTTTCAAAAAACACTCAAACAAAAATAACCAAAGGGAAAACGAAAGCGCACAGTTCTGTCAGGTACAGACACTAAACAGAAAACAGGATCCCACAAAACCCAAAAGGAAAATGACAACTTATATATGATCCACAATCAGAGACAACGATAGACAGCTGTCTCTGATTGGGAAACACACACAAACAAACACACACACACGGCCAAAAACAAAGAAATAGAAAACATAGACTTTCCCACCCGAGTCACACCCTGACCTAACCAAACATAGAGAATAATGAGGGTCTCTAAGGTCAGGGCGTGACAGGTAGTGTATATACTTC